>NC_090648.1:56392416-56422416 GCF_040937935.1 Hyperolius riggenbachi
AGGCTGAACAAGGAGAGCGCTGATCAGAAATGCAGTCAAGAGGCCCATGGTGACTCTGGACGAGCTGCAGAGAACTACAGCTCAGATGGGAGACTCTGTACATAGGACAACTATTAGTCATGCACTGTACAAAGTTGGCCTTTATGGAATAGTGGCAAGAAGAAAGGCATTGTTAACAGAAAGCATAAGACGTCCCATTTGCAGTTTGCCACAAGCCATGTGGGGGACACAGCAACCATGTGGAAGAAGGTGCTCTGGTCAGATGAGACCAAAATGGAACTTTTTGGCCAAAATGCAAAACGCTATGTGTGGCAGAAAACTAACACTGCACATCACTCTGAACACACTATCCCCACTGTCAAATATGGTGGTGGCAGCATCATGCTCGGGGGGTGCATCTCTTCAGCAGGGACAGGGAAGCTGGTCAGAGTTGATGGGAAGATGGATGGAGCCAAATACAGGGCAAACTTGGAAGAAAACCTCTTGGAGACTGCAAAAGACTTGAGACTGGGGCGGAGGTTCACCTTCCAGCAGGACAATGACCCTAAACATAAAGCCAGGCCAACAATGGAATGGTTTAAAACAAAACATATCTATGTGTTAGAATGGCCCAGTCAAAGTCCAGATCTAAATCCAATCGAGAATCTGTGGCAAGATCTGAAAACTGCTGTTCACAAACGCTGTCCATCTAATCTGACTGAGCTGGAGCTGTTTTGCAAAGAAGAATGGGCAAGGATTTCAGTCTCTAGATGTGCAAAGCTGGTAGAGACATACCCTAAAAGACTGGCAGCTGTAATTGCAGCAAAAGGTGGTTCTACAAAGTATTGACTCAGGGGGCCGAATAATTATGCACACCCCACTTTGCAGTTATTGATTTGTAAAAAATGTTTGGAATGATGTATGATGTTCGTTCCACTTCTCACGTGTACACTACTTTGTATTGGTCTTTCACGTGGAATTCCAATAAAATTGATGCATGTTTTTGTGGCAGTAATGTGACAAAATGTGGAAAACTTCAAGGGGGTCGAATACTTTTGCAACCCACTGTGTATATGTATATATATATATATATATATATATATATATATATATATATGTGTATATGTATATATATATATATATATATATATATATATATGTATATATATATATATATATATATATATATATATATATATATATATATATATATATGTGTATGTATATGTATGTGTGTGTGTGTGTGTGTGTGTATAAGTCCCCAAGTATAAGTTTGCCAGGCATAGGGGGGCCCTCTGTACAGGTTTGGCAGGCACAGGTGCCTCAAGTAAAGGTAACCAGAACAAAACAAAAAATCTGCTAATTGTGGGCCCCCAGCGAAGTTTACTTGCCAACGGTGCTCCTGTTTCTGCAATGCCTCTTACTTTCACTACTTTCGGATTAGTGGAAGTAGTGAGCGTAAGTGATGTTGCAGACAGAAAAGCCCAGTGGCAAGTGAACTTCACTTGAGGCCCAGAAGGAGCCGAGTTGTTTCTATGAGCTTTCCCAGTGCTACATCTCTTCAGGGGGGGGGGGGGGGGGGGAGCATAGAGGTGGACCCAGGGAGAAGGGTAAGTCAGGCTCCCCTCCCTGCAGTTGAGTCCTAGTGTGGTGGCACCTTCCCCCTCCATCAATGTGATCCTTCTCCCTTACTGTGCCCTGGGTGGTTACCCACTTCGTCGGTCCTTAGAAATTGCGCTGGCCTCCAGTATAGGAAGGCAAGTATAGGTGCACCCTTTATAGGTTTGCCAAATACAGGTGCCTCCAGCATACGTAGCCAGGCATATGTGGCCCCTGTATAGGTTATCCAGGCATAGGTGGCCCCAGTATAGTTAACCAAACATGGGTGTCCCCAGTATAGGTAGTCAAGGATATGTGTCACTTATGTAGATAGCCATGCATAGGTGCCTTCTTTATAGCTGGCCAAACATAGCGGCCCCATGTAAAGGTAGCCAGGCATAGGTGGTCCCAAGTATAGGTTGATGTTACAGCCTTAGTATAGAATGAATTCAATTTAATTTTTCCCTTTGTATTCTATACACAAAACCATATAATAAAAACTTGGCAATTAATTTTACTTGATGTTTTGACAATTTTGAAAAAAAATAAAATAAATGGAAAAACACTTGCACTTACGTATTCACAGCCTTTGACATGAAGCTCTAAAATGAGCTCAGGTGTAATGTTTCCCCTGATCAAGTTTGATATTTTTCTGCTAAATTGGAGTACACCTATGGGAAAATCAGTTGATTGGACATGTTTTGGAAAGACACACCTGTCTGTATAATGACCCACAGTAGTGATGGACTGAATTGTTCAGGGTGCCTCTAGGCACTCCATGCGAGAAAACCTGTGGCGTTCACCACCCCCCGGATGCTCCCCCATGAAAATAATCATAATGCAGCAATGTTTCACCCGAAAAAGATCGTAATGCAGCAGCGGTTCACTAGAAATTACACATAGGCAGGGCTCCTCTCTCCTTCCCCCTTCCCATTAGTTCCCCCTATTAGCCTTGGTACTTGCCCGCACCTGATAGAAATAAAAAACATTTACTCACCTGTAGAAGAGAAGACTCCTCTCCCAGCCTCCCTCCGGCGCGCATCAGCTCTCCCGATGATCTTCATGCAGTAATTCCGGCTGCAAAACTCACGCACTGACAGGCAGAGCAGGCGTACAGGAAAAATTGCGCCCGAAGTCCCGCACTGGAAACACAAATAGTCTCCAGTGTAGAGTTTTGGATGCCATTTTCTCGGGGCCCTGCTCTGCCTGCCGGAACCCACAGACTTCACAGGCTGCAAAAGTAATATTACGTGCTGTGGCCAGGGAAATGGTGCAGCATCTTTTAGACGCCGCAACCCGGTACACGACCTGTGTACACACCATCTGGTGGGGGTGGCTGCAGTTACCCCCCCCGTGCCTCCCCCTCCCCCCACACAGCAATCGTGACTGCCTGGTGGACTAGGCGCCTCTGCAATAGGATCAGAAGGAGGCACAAAGGGGCACAGAAGGATAAACAGGGTCAGACATGGCACAAGAGCCTGAATGAGGTGTAAGGAGACAGAAGGAGGCACAGGGGGACTGAAGGAGACACACTGAGACAGAAGGAGGCACAAAGGGAGACAGAAGGATAAGCGGGGTCAGACATGGCACAAGAGTCTGAATGAGGTGTAAGGAGAGAGAAGGAGGCACAAAAGGGACAGAAGGATGTACAAAAGGGGAAAGAAAAATGCACAAGGCACAGAGGTGGCAGCTGCATGCAATTTACGCTAAGTAGATGCAGCAGAAGCAAGTAATAGAACACCCATGGGGGGCTTATTGTGGGGTGTGTGGCTTTGTTTGGGGGTGGGGCTTAACCCAGCAACAAGGCGCCCCCAGGACCAATGTCACGCCAGGCAATGGCCTATACTGCCTATGCCTAAAGGCTCCCCTAGAATCGTTTCCTGGCAATCAACGACTGTGCACGAGAACAATCCATAAAGTTCGCTCCACCCCCCCAAACAATTACAAGCAGACAAAAAAATGACCCTTAACTCCAGAGTCAGGAGATGCATGGCATGTAAGTTGGTATTTCTAACATTTCCCCCCTCCCTGCCCCATAAAAGTGCAAGCACAGCAGCCACAAAGCCACACACTGCAGTGGAAGATACCAGGCCGCAATTATTTCTTCAATAAGGCGATACCCAAACTGTACCGTGATGTTGAAAGTCAATTGGTGTCATCTCTGGCACACAGTGTTGGGTCAAGGGTCGATCTAACCACGTGGTCTGCAAAGCACGGTCAGGCCTGCCCGAACACTAAGTCAGGCCCCACACACAGCATCTCAGCCTACACGCCGTGTGACTGCCTGCCCCATGACTAAGTCGCTCCCCACACAGCATCTCTGCCCGCGGCCGCTAATAAAAATGATAATATTTTTTTCTAGTGCGTGTACATGCCCGCCTAAATTTGCGTATCACAAAGAAGCAATGACCGCTGGCTATATGAGTGTTTTGGGGGGCACACCCAAGATAATAAGGTAATTGCTTCATTGTGGACAGACCAAATTCGATCAGCTGGACAGTCACTGTTGTTCTGTCATTCAGCTACCTCAGCCCGGTGACCATATGGGCTTGAAAATCGCCACGGCCTGCACTCTCGCCATGGTGCGCACCAGTCCAGCACGGCCATCACTACACAAACAGCTGTTTGCGATGCGTTACACAGTGAGTCTGGTCTGTCAGTTTGAAGCAGTACTCTAATTACACTACCTGATTGATGTATACACACGCAAGATGTTTTAAAGCAATTTATTCCTCCAATTACCTAGCAGCAACCGCTATAATAATTATTTTGGTGCGTGTACATGCATGCCTAACTTCTCTGGCTGCACTGTAGCTGCAACAACAAAACAAAAGGCATGTACAGGTGCCAATTCCCCTTTGTGATCATTACCTTGCCGCGGTAAAGGGGCTTGCGTATCACAATGAAGCAATGACCGCCGGCTAAATGAGTGTCTCGGGGGGCACACCCACGATAATAATGTTGTTGCTTCACTGTGGACAGACCAAATTCGATCAGCTGGACAGTCACTGTTCTGTCACTCAACTACCTCAGGCCGGCGACTATAAGGGCTGGAAAGCCGCCATCACCTGCACTCTCGTCATGGTGCACACCAGCCCAGCACGTCCGTCACTACACAGACAGCTGTTTGCAGTTACTGCATACCTTTCACTGCATCTTTGACTGCCCATTGTATTACACCTGGCAGTCAGTGCATACCTTTCACTTGAATGGATGGCAGACTTGCCCTCCATAACAGATTCTCGTTAAAGGATGTAAAGTTGATTCATCTCATATACAGCAGGGCCTCAAATGTCCTTCTGTATTGTTATTTTTGGTCACTACCTCGGGACTTGCATGCCATGCCTTCTTCCTTCCTTGGATGTGTGGTAGCCGTTCCTGCTCCTTTGCCCACAGCGTGCCTGCTGACTTCATTGGATGTGTGGTGGTAGCCGTTCCTGCTCCTTTGCCCACAGCATGCCTGCTGCCTTCTTTGGATGTGTGGTGGTAGCCATTCCTGCTCCTTTGCCCACAGTGTGCCTGCTGCCTTCCTTGGATGTGTGGTGGTGGTAGCCGTTTCTTAGGCTCCCACTACGGACTGGAATTGAACCAGGATTTCCCAAGATGTTCTCCTGAGGAGCAGGTGACCATAGGCCTGAGCTTACAGCTAGTAAACACTTGAAGAGCAAGTATCACAGATAGTACAGTAAGGCTGATCACCCAAGGGCTAGGTGACAGCCAGAAAGGATAGACAAGCCAGGTTGGCAACACACGGACAGATAAGGTACAGAGGCGAAAGACTGATTCGGTATCCAGGTACAGGCAATGTCGGCAACAGATAATCAGATGGGCGGAAGTACCAAATCAGAGAGCAGGAGAATAGTCAGGAAAGCCAAAGATCATAACAGGTAACAGTATAAATATCAATCCTAGTCTTAGGTGTGAGGTCCTTGGTCTCAACACCTGGGAACAAGTCTAACAGATGAACAGTAGCAATGTAGCAATCTCCTAGTCTTAGGTGTGAGGACCTTGGTCTCAACACCTGGGAACTAGTCTAACACATAAACTGTAATAAAGCAATAGTACTTTAAAGCCATCAACGGAATATGACTCAGTGTGAATTCCCAGCTCCGGCTGGTTCTAACACACTGTAGGATCTGACTCAGGTCTGAGCGCTCACACGTAAATGTTTGCAACAGCAGACAACTTGCAACTGACAGGCAAGTCCTATATATACCAAAAACGCTCCACAGCGCCGCCCCAGTCACTCAGCCAATCCGGAGCATAGCTGGAGACAGCTGATCGGCATGATCAGCTGACTCGCCTTCTACTTGCATAAAGGTTCTGTCGCCTGGCGCACGCACGTAGCTCTCCATCTGCGTGCACTAGAAGGACCAGGCATACCAGCATCATGTTGCTGCGCGGCAGAAGCCGCCGGCTGGAATGCGGAGATAGCCGCCATGCCGCTTGCCCCTGCGGCGGCATCTCCGCTATTCATTACACAAAGGCTGTGAATAGTGTACATGTTAAATTTGTAATAAAAATTGGCAAAAAACTCAATTGAACTATTTCACATTGTCATTATAGGGTCTTGTGTGTATAATTTTGAGGGAAAAAATAAATGTAAACAATGTTTTTGACAGATTATAATTTCCAGATGTACTATATAAAATCAGTGAAACAAAATGTTGTAGGTAGTTTTAAGTAGAAAATAAGTATTGGTAATATTATTACATAATGATTATTTGCATATTTTCATTTAGATAAAATGCCAAAGTGTTTGGTTAGAAACTGCTCGAACGGCAGTAAACAAAGAAAGTCAAAACAAGACTTCATACTCCATGTCTTTCCAAAAAAAAAAGAGACCATTAAAAAATGGATTTTATCTTTAGATCCCAACATCAGACAAACAGATGATTATGTTGAGGAAATCTTTCAAGGGAAAATCTATGACAAATACCGAATATGTTCTGACCACTTTGAACCCAGTGACTATCAAAATAAAGGAGGAAGGAAACATTTGCATTCACATGCCCTGCCAAGAATTAAAATAGAAAGTAAGGCAGCTGATAAAGAAAACATGAATAAAAGAAAAAGAATAAGACTTGAGGTCAACACTGCCGAAGAAAGCTCTCTAGTGTTGAGAAACATACTTTCCAATTCTTCTTCTTTACAAAACCATGATTTGGGAGAACAAGAAAATGTGTCGAAAGAAAATGTAGAAGGGGAAGAAAGTGAAGCACAACACTCTCCCGCAATTAAGAAAAAAAAAAGAAAAACAACTAAAAAGAAAACATATTCAACAGTACATACACAGACAGATTGTGAATGTCTAGAAAAACTGACCATTCAATGTACTCATTGCATTTCTGTAAGTGATTTGGCTAACTTGTCTTCACCTAATACTGAAATGTGCATGGAAGTGGATTTCAATACAGAAGATAGACTAACGAATGTTCCTTTATCACCATCTTCGTCAAGCAGCATTGAAATTCAAGACATAGAAGAATGTAGTACCAAAAAAAGGAAAATACCTCCTTCATCTAAAACAAAAGAAAAAGATCCCGATTTTGAACTTTCTAGTGTCTCAGAGTCAGACAGTGATCCTGGAAGTGAAGAACAACACGTGTCACACAAAGATAAACCTGGATTTGAAAACCTTGCTGACATTATTCATACTAGCAGTCCCTCGGAAACTACTTTTCTTGTGTATGAAACTTGCCTGTTTCATTTAATTGCAATGGTCAAGTGTCCAAGGAAAAAAAAGTGTGATGCCCCAATTCAACTAGTGAAAAAAAACATAAAGGGCACATTCTTATCCATCACATGTGTTTGTGAAAATGGACACATAAGCAAGTTGTGGGACAGTCAGCCAAGGAAAAAGAATACTTTCTTAGGGAAAATTAATTTAGCATCGGCTATCCTTCTTAGTGGCTCTAGCTTCGAGAAAGTTTATCGCTTGTTGAAGTTACTTGGCATGCATCAAATGACATCATCAACTTTCTACAGGATTCAGCAGAGTACATTATTCCCTGCCATTGATTACCATTGGAAAAACCACCAACAAAAATTACTGGAAGATTTTTCTGGAAGGGCTGTATGTGTGTCAGCAGATGGGCAGTGTGATAGCCCGGGATTTTCTGCTAAGTATTGTACTTATAGTTTGATGGAATCCACTACAAAGAAAATTTTACATTTTCATGTTGAACAACTTGCCAACAATTGTTCCTCTGTTTCATTCGAGAAAAAGGGATGCAAAAAATCCATTGATTTTCTTTGTTCGCAAAACCTTGATCTAAAAATGATGTGTACTGATAGACATGTTGGAATTAAAAAAATGATTGCAACCGATTACCCTGACATTACACACCAATATGATGTGTGGCACTTTGCCAAAAGCCTAAGGACAAAACTAGCAGTAGGAGAACAGAGGCGCCAGCAGGATAAAAGTGGATAAAAACTTTAAAATTTGCTGGGAGGAAGTGGTGGACTTACCTCCATAAAGCAGACACGAAAGACTGTCTGAATAGTAGTCACATTTATTAATTAGTACCCCAAAACAGTGCAACGCGTTTCGCAGGCCAAAAGGACAAAACTAATCAACGCAAGTAGATGGAGAAACTGCAGAGACATTTCAGCGTGGATATGTTCAGCTGTCAAACATTTATGGTGGTGCGCTAGAACCTGTGAAGGAAATGTTGATATGCTGCTTGAAAAATGGAAGTCAATTGTTAATCATGTTTCAAATGTTCATAGCTGGGATTATGGTGTTTTGTACCATAAATGCAATCATGAAGAACTTAGTTTAGATCAACGTGAAAGGAAAAAATGGATGGACAAAAAATCAAAGGCTTTTTGTACTTTTCGAGACATTGTTCTGAATCCCAAATTCTTGAAAGACTTGGAACACCTTTCAAATTTTTGTCACACAGGGGAATTAGAAGTTTTCCACAGTAATGTATTGAAGTACCGGTCCAAGAGAATGCATTATTATATGGATGGTATGATTGCGCGAACACAGCTAGCAGCTCTTGACAACAATTGGAACGTTGGTAGAAAGCAAGCAACAGTGAAAGTCTCAGGACCAGGAAGGGAACCAGTTGGAAGTTTCCGTTTCAATTTGGTATTTTCTAAGTCTTCCAAAAACTGGATTGTCAAGAAGATATATGATCCCAAATCAGATTACTTCCTGCAGGGCATTAAAGAGGACATCTTCAAATTTGCTACTGGCCAAATTACAAGTGCTTGGCAACAAAACAAACAACATGTTCCAAAGAATATAGCACTGACCGAGAAGCCTTGTAAAGAGTTTATGGTAATGGAGTATGTTTCAAGATTTGGTGCAGAAGATGAGGAATAGTTTGATACATTAGTGCTATTGCTGTTTTGTTTGAAACAACAATGTAGTATATTTTTACGCAACTTTACTTTTCCTACAGTATGTAATTCGACTATCTTTTAAAGGGGAGTACTATGAACACTATGTAGCCACGTTTTGTTACTGTATGTTATAATATTTTAGTCTTATGTTGTAAATGTATATAAGATTTATTAGTAGTGTACTGTTACTTTGTAATTTAAAAAAGGACATTCTTTTCTACCTAAAGATTGATAAAAAGAATTGAATAGAAGAACTGTGAAATATTCTTAAAAAACATATTTTGAATAAAAAGAAAATTTCTTTTACAATGGTAATTGAAAAAAAAAATTAGAACTATTTATATTACATTAAAATTAATATAAGTGACTCCATTAAAAATGTCAAGGTTGTAATAGCTTGAAAAAAAAAAAAAGAAAAAAGAAATTCATGTTGCAAAATATGTTTTTTTAAATGAATAAACAGTTTTCACAAGTGAAATAACTAATTAGTTAATAAAAGTATAAATACATATGCATAATATACTATTGCTACAATAGCGAACCACATACAATGAATGTTCCGAGTACATTTGTTCAAATGTCCATTTGTATAAATGGAATTAAATTGAATTAAAATTGTAAAATTGTACCATTGAATTAAATAAGTTGCGTTTAGAATGTGTTCCTTACACTTCATACGATCATTTCTTAATTTTTTTTTTAAATACAGTTTTCATGGATAAAAAAACCTGTTGTAACAGTACTTGAGGGGATCCACTCACAAGTGTAATCACCAGTGATTTTTCTCAGTTCACCTAGGGTTCACCTTATGGAAAGAGTCCAGTTTGAAAACTCCATAGCAAACTCAGACTCTGTGATGGCTGCCCTGACAACTATCATAAAGGCGTACTAGCCTTTTTTGGCAAATATGCTGCATTCTTTAAATGAGATGTAGGCCGGTGTTCCGATAAAAATTACTGGTAATTAAAATGGAGAATGGTTCCTCTACATCACTGTTACAACAGTCCACATTATACATTTTTTCTTTAATTTAGTAGAAAACTGAAATTAAAGATGACATGAAGGAAAATGGTTTCATTTTACCATGTTACAACTATTGACTGAACATTTGGACAAGGAACTATAAACCTTCTTTTGTATGTATTTATCTGTTTTTTTTATTTATATTAAAACTTACCTGTCTGCTACACAATGCCTTTTAAAGGAAATGTCCAGTTAAAGGAAGCTCCTGAAGCTCCTGGCAGCCGCTATGTCCCTTGCCACAGGTCCACTCTCAGTCACTGGCTTCAGGTCCCCTCCGGTGCAGAGGCCGACCTCGCCTGGTAGTCCTCTACTACGCCTATGTGAGCGTCATTGTCAATCATACACACATGTTACGGAGTGTTCACCGCCTGTGTAAAGCTATTGCGCCTGCGCAGAATACTCCTGGCCACGTGTGCATGATTGACAACGGCACTCACACAGTCGCAGTAGAGGACTACCTGGCGAAGTTGCCCTCTGCACAGCTGCTGAGAGTGGACCTGTGGCGAGGGACATAGCATCTGCCAGGGGTTGGAGGAAGTTCCGGAAAAGTAGAACTTTATTTTTTATGTAGCCTGGACATTCCCTTTAATTTAAAAGTATATAAGCACCAAAACATTTGAAATCAAATTTATTTTCCATTGATAATCTTATTATTTGTCTATTTGCTTTTATTCCTAAAGTTGTAATTTCACTTGTGACAACTGTTTTTTGGGATTCACTTCTGGAGTGTTTTGGAAGGAATGGGCGGGCCAAACACTCCATCAATCTTTAATGGCAGGAAAGAAGATCTAGTAATTTTTGTATTTATTAGCATGAACTGTACAGCACATAATGCTGGTTTTACAGTGATTATTCTAGGGTTCTTGCAAAACTTTATTTGGTTTGTGTCAGCGTCTAGCACATTTCAAAAGCTTACTGTGCAATGACCTGTTCTATGTACCACTAGGATTTCTCCAACAGTAAAAAAGTTATGGTCCACACCACTTATGTAAAAATACAACAACAATTTAATTAAACAAACACCAGTAACATCACATGCCATGAGGCAGCTACAGCCCGCTGTTTTGGGTACAATAGACCTTTAACGATTTTAACATCACAAATATATATACACAAATTCAAGCTACGATTGACCAATCCTGCCACGTGACGGTTCTGATGGTATACCTCTCTTAAAACTACAGGACTCCTCCCACACAGCCATTAACCCAATGTGATAGGCTATTGATATTCTAAAACATACACCACCAAAACATCACAATGTGCAAAGTTACAGAGGACAGCAGTCTGGATGGGAGACCTGATTATACTTCACTAGTACCTCCCATGGTCACGCATTCCTACTGCCATTCGTCATCCACATAGTATAGTTATTATATTTAAAAGATGCCTGCTAACCTAGTATATACTTTGGCCTTGTGGTGCATCCCTTGGTAAACAGTTGTGGGTGGTGTAATTGTACATCTGGAAATCACAAGTCCTCATGTGATCACCGTCACAGACCCAAACATTGTTATAGAAATGTAAATGCATATGTTGCTTCGCACTGTGATTGCTGCCTCCCTATCGAGAAGATGTCAATAGCGGTCTGGATACCATGTGTATTCATCACGTGGTCTCTGTAATAGAATTCATGGCCCTGTCCCCCAGTGCAGTCATAGCAACCAGGACGCAAATGCTGCTTCCTATTGTAGTCGATGCAACCATAGTAACATAGCAGCATAGGATTCTATACATGTACTATGTAAATTATTTATGTAAAAAAAAATTTAATAGTGATGTGCTACATTAGTTTTCATAATGTTTCATAGTTGTTGAAATCTAATAGATATATAGAAATACATAAACAAATTAGTCAATAGGTTTCAATATTTATTTACAATGTTTACGTTATCTATTTTATTTATTAACAACTACATATATTATACTTTTGTGTCTGTGAGTAACATCTGTAATCTAGATTCAACAATTTTAATAGCAAAAGAAGACAACAACAAAAATATGTTGCTCATCATAGGTAAAGTGTAATAAAACACTTAGTCATCAAATGCCATGTCAATAGCAGAATAATCTTCACACCAATGGAAACCCTGATAAATGTTATGTGGATCTGGAAATGTGTTTCTTATTAAATTCACTACACATGAAGGAATTGGCACTCTATTTTGATATCCCAAATGGCCATGTGCCCATAAAGTGAAAGATTTGTATGCAGCCTTTCTTAGTAATCTGTAAAAATAATTGTTAAAAAAATATTACTACTTAACTATATACATTATACAACTACTAATATAAATAATAATAATAAGTAATTTCTAAATTGTTAAACGCTCAAAACTTTGAGATACTTTTCTCCCATATGCGTTGTACTACAATGTCAATGTTGGGAACATCCTATCACTTTCAGTTGTCTACTACAGGGCTTTTCAACCTGTGGTACACGTACCACTGGTGGTATTTTGCTGTTGACCAGGTTGTACACTCCAAGTTTGCCTGCCTCTTAATTGGCCACCTACCACTTGTCTTGGTTCTATCCTGCCTCCACAAAGTTCAGCTCCCCCCGCTCGCTCCTCAATGTGCTGCCCTGCTACATACTTCAGAACTTTAGATCAGAAGTGAGGAGACAGCTAGGTGAATGTTGCACAGTGACGGTGGGTATACTTCAAATAGAGGAAGTGACATCACTGCTCACTTCCTGTATTTAAAGTACATGTGCGGTCACTGGGTACCGTTCGCCTGGCTGTCTTTCTCACTACGGCCCAGTTACCACTGATCTGAGATCTGAATCATTCTACAGGGCAGCACGGCGAGGAGAGCCAAACTTTGTGGTGAGTCACTGCCAGTCTTCTGATGGTGGGTGGGGGGGGGGGGGGGGGGGTGCTAACTATATTGAAGGGTGGGGGGAGGAATGGAGGAAGGAGCTGGAAAAGCTACCTATATTGGCAATCTACCTACAGATTGCCAATACTTGCAACCTATAGGCTAAAAATCTAATTTTAATCCTTTTCCCCACCAATGCATCCTGCTATTCCTCTCCCATATGCCACCCCCCCCCCCCATTTCTTAAAGTGTACTTTTAAGAAAAAAGTGCAAGAGGGAGAAACCTCTGGATCCTAAAGGGGCTTCTCCCTTCCTCCTCAGTATAAGAGATACTGGGACCCCCCGAAGATCTCCTTTGTCTGCGTGAGCGCATGCGCAGTAGCGGTTCTTCGTTCTGGCGAAAACAGCTGAGCCTGATCGGGGTTTGATCTACTGCGCAGGTACACAGGTGGTACTTAAAAATTTTCAGTCGATAAAAGTGTTACAATAATTGAAAGGGTTGAAAAGCCCTGGTCTGCTAGACAATACATAAAGTACTAGCTGAACACTACAAATTACCAATTTCTACCTACCAGCCATTATAATACACCCAACATTACCTACTAATCACTATAATTTAATGTTATCTAATATTATTATATAATATTATTGCCCTGACGCGTGACAGTTACTTCAGGCCTCATGTCGGACCTGGTCACAGACACAGCTATTATCTATTAACATCAGTATGCAGTTTGTAATTGATTCCTTTGTCAAATGGTTTTACACTAACCAAATTCTTTAATATTACCCTGGTGCATAACACTAAATTATAATCTGTTTCGATTACAGAGGCTAAATTTCACATATTTTTTTATACAAATTGTTGCCAAATTTTTCTGATCTTCTCTTATGCAAAGGCAAAAAAGAAAATATTTATTCATAGGTTAAAGGGCCTCATACAAAGGCGAAAATTAAAAAATGGATTCGTCAGGTAATTATCCAAGTTTTTGGCCTTCCATTGTGGATTCTAGAACAAAATTTTATGCAGAAATTGCCAATTTTCCCAAAAAACACTTTCTATGGTTTCAATTACAAATGTTTTGGCGCAAAGGTATATTTTGTAGCATCTGACAGTGGATGCATATAACATTTTTTAAACGAAAAAAATAACTTATTGTACACTACCCAGCAGGCTCATGGTGAACCAGAACTGGTGTTCTGGTTTTGTAAGGGATTAGAGTGTTTAAGGGGTTATAAAGGACACAAAAGCCTTCTTACTAAAATGCTAATGGAAAACAAAAAGGTATCTTCGATAATTCTGGTTAGAGTGAGTATATGATGTCTCCCACAATGATTCATGGTGGTGATTATGCAAATCCCTTTAGGTCACTGTAAGCTAGCCACATCTCTAGAACCTCTGGAAAGCATAGATGTACCAACTTGTTAAAGATACCATGAGCAAGTTTTAAAATCATAATTTACACTTACCAGAGGCTTTCTCCAGCCCACCGTAGGTCGCAAGGTCCACCAGTGTCAACCTGGCCTCTGTAACGGTCCAGCTGGCGGTTTCGTTAATTGGTGACTACCACACGAAGTTGGCAGTATGAGTAACCATCGCGCACACTACACATTTTTTGCGTTTTGCTGCTACACGTCATCACATCGCCCGGTCATCAACACGATGGCTGACTTAAGAGTCCAGCGCATACACGGTTCTCTAACTCTAAACCGCACATTCACAGAAACAAAAAAAAAGATGGTTTGTATAATAATCAGTGATGCATTGTGGGAAACCTCATATGCTCACTCCAACTTGAATTATCGCAAATAATACCTTCAAGGTAAAATTTTGATTTTTATAAATACGTTTGGTATTCTATACTACCAGCTATTTCTTATGTTTTGTGTTTTGTATTTAAAATATGAAAAACCTATGCATCAAATACATATTTCAGAGGAAAAATTTGCCCTTGACCTTTAAGTCATTACACGGTTCTTTTTGACTGCCATTAAAGTCAACAAGGTTGATTACAAATTTCTAATTGAAGATTTTCATACTAAAATTCTTTAAAAGATTTGCAATCATGAAATGGCTATGTTCGCCCATGCCTACTGGTCGCTGCAATCTAACTGCCAATACATTCTTGGCACTGTAAGCTACCTGCGATAGTATAATAACCAATACATACAATATATCGTGTCCACAAATAGCATTTATACTCTCCTTTAGCGCTATTTTTTTTTCTTTTGCTGTTACAAGCGTCTCAACAGAATAAAGAGATTGGTTAGAAAGGTGATATTGTTATTTAAATCTTCTATTTTATATAGGAACCATTTGTCGTGTGTTCTTAACCATTTCATCTATGTCATGAACGTTATAGTCCCCATTAACCGGAACTCAGGCAAACAGAAATCTCTACTAACCAACTTACCTAGTGGTAATGGGAACTTCATTTTGACCGGGTTTGGAGTCTTTTAAAATATTTACAAAACCTCCATCGACATGTAGCAGCCTTCTTGTAACACTTTGAAGGCCCCTAGGGGTTTTTTAACATCTCTGTACGAAAGTCAACACGTCACCTAAGCAGATTCGAGTCACGTTACATGTTGGCTTCCATGCACTGGAGGAAAAGGAAAGACCCTAGGAGCCCGCTAAGTCATGCAGTAAGGCTGATAGATGTCACTGGAGGTTTAGTAAGTATTTTGAGAGGGGGAATTTGTTCTTTTTAGGCTGGTTGCTCAAGCAACCAGAAAGCACATGTATCTAGTATTAGTCATTCATCGCAAATGCCATACACCAGGGACACTGCTGTGTGAGGATTTTTTATAACATTTTAAAATAAACCTTACATTTATTTATTTACTATAAAATAACTTTATCATTACCTATTGTAGTTCTCACAAAAGAAGCTCCGAGAAATGCTTTTGTTTGCCAACACAATAATCTCCAGGTGCCGGGGGTCTAGACATATCTCAAGCATAAAATTACTATCAGTAATACATTGTAAATTCTCTGAAAGTTCTACATTTGTGGCAGACAACTCTTTGCAACAGGTGCTTTCCTCCAAGGTTGGCATAAAGCTACATTTTGTGCAGGTACACCAGTCAAGAATCTCTAAACGTTTACTTTTAGGTTCTAGTCTTCTTTGTATTATTTCATCCTCAGTATATTCAGGATCATCCTGAAAGCACTGATCTTCTACTGTATGTGAAACTCTACGTAACTCATTTAATAATTCTTCCATCTAAAAAAAAAATATAATAGTTTTTTAACAAAGGATTTATGATTTACACATGAACACTTATTTAACTAATTTAAAAAAATCTTAATGCTTCTATATTATCCAATAATAATTAAAAAATATATTATTCCATACTAAATTGTTCTATGTTCGACCACACCACTGTTAACTTTCCTCAAACAAACCAGCTTTAAAAGACCCACCCAAAAATGTTTTCCAAAAAAAAATTAAAAATGAATGCAAGTTTATACATAGTTTTCTAAGGGCATCCAATGGTCAAAAGAAAAAAAGACCCCAACAACCAAAATTTAACGGAAGCCCAAGGCCACCTATAAAGGCAATACACTCTCAGACAAAATGAAAAAAAATCCCACTCACATTTCCCCCAAAACTACAACAACTGGAGGCCTCCCTCAAGACCAACTCTTTCTAGGAGACACTGAAACGAATCGGTACAAAGCCACAGTAAAACCCTCTACGTATCCAAAATGACCACATCTACTGTGTTTCCCTTATAATAAGACCTCTCCTGAAAATTAACTCTAGCTTAAATGGGACCCTTTTAGTGTATGGAGAGGTGTGTGGTCTCTAACCGCACCTCTTTTGTGGCTGCTTCCCTCTGTCTTCCTTTTAATTGTTCCAGTGACTAGCATTATATTAAAACTGTTCGCTTCGCCTTTCGACCATTACACTAATGCTGTACACACACAAGGTCAGCTCTGCTACCGAACTCCTCTCTCGTCATTATTAATGTGCGCCAGGGAGGAGTCAGCCATGCGAACATTGATTATGACAAAAGGGGAGCCCAGACGCAGGGCCAACCTTGTGTACAGCGTCAAGGTGAAGGTCAAAGGGCTACCCAAACAGCTTAAATATTGTGCGGGTCACTGGAACAGTTACAAAAAAAGGAGGGGGATGCAGCCACAAGAGAGGTGAGGTACACACCTCACCATACACACAGCTTCTACCCCTCCCACAGGGCCACTTTCAGAAATGTATGGGCTATTTGTATGTATTACTGAGCCCCCCCAGTAAAAAAATAATAATAATTCTCAATTAAAAAAATATGTCAGTGCTATATAATTACATAACAATTATAATAATAGTATGGTAGGACATTACACTGTGGAAGGGATTAGTTTGCAAGCTCCTCTGTGGACAGTAGACTAATATTATGGTACATAAGTAAAAACAATAAGTGCGAGACGAAGAAATCTGAGAAATAAAGTTATTACTGGAAAAGTGTAAGTGTGCAGAAACAGAGCAAGTGAAACGGCGAGAGCGAGCAGGCATTGTTCACACTTGAAAGCGCAGATGGCTGCGTGGTCAAAATGCAAAACCCATGATCACACACCATCTACGCTACTGTGTATTGTGCTACTGATTCCATTCACTACAGTGAATGAGTCGCCATTGCACTTTTGCAAAAAACGCGTGCAACATGCAATAGCACATACATTAGCTCTGCTGCGCAGAACATTTAGCCTGAACATCAGACAGCATGCTCTATTCACTTCTGATCTTTTTACGAAAATGTAAATGGCAACACTTATAATGTGAACAAGGTAATATAGAAATAGGAATAGAGTACAAAAGTGGGCATATGGTCATAGAAAGTGAAAATGGACAGACAAAGACTAAGCAGAAAAAACAAATAAGAGGTGGTGAACAGAAAGATAATGAGAGAGAGAATTGGGAGTAAAGGTGCCCATACATCAGGCGATGATGGGCAGATTTGACCAAGAAACAGATCTGTCCGATGTCTATACACCCCATGCCAATTCCTTCCTTGCATCGCCGCCTAGCTACTGTTCACTAATGTATAAACGTTAACCACTTGATGACCACAGCGCTAACCCCCCCCCCTAACGAACTAGCATTGCAGCACTGGGCTGTGCAGGCTTTTCAGCCTCCTGCAAAGCCCAGCTAAAGAGCCCAGCGATTGGACTCACCTCCTTTTTTTGTCCCTAAGGGAACATGCCACTAGAGGTGTCCGATCGCTGCGTCAGTTTGTATTTTTTTTCCCTTAGCCTCTATGAGGCTCTCTCTCCCTCCCTCCCCTTCTCCCCTCTGGTGTCTAAATCGGAACAGGACGGCGTCTTGTTCCGCCTCTCATAGGCATTAGCCTATGAGAGGACGGCGCTCCCCGGCCAATCAGAGGCCGAGGATCGCCGATCTCGTACAGCGCTACTGGAGACCGCAGTGTTGTACGCTTGTAAACAAAGGGGATTTCTTTCCCCTTACGTTTACAAGCAGCCTGCTAGCCGCGATCGGTGCCTAGCAGGCTATTCACGGAACTCCGCTCAGTGAACGGGCAGGAAACGATTGCGCATGCGCGCGGACATTCCCAGGGAAACTACAGCCCCAGGACTTGATGACAATTGGCGTTAGGCGGTCCTTGGACTGCCGCCGCATTCACACCCATTGGCATGAGGCAGTCCTTAGGTAGTTATTGTGTGCTGCGTGCATTAATACATTACCTTTCCTGTATGGTAGTGAACTTCTGTCTTTCGAATCCATGTCTCTTCCATTAGCCACCAAAGAGTAGTCCGTACTTGTCCAAACTAATTAAAGCTGTATTCAGGATGTATCCAGCATCACATAAAAGCTTAGCTTTTATGTGAAGTTGAATATGTCCTGAATACAGCTTTAATTAGTTTGGACAAGTGTGGACTACTCTTCAACCCTATTTTGTGTGTGGAATCTGGAACCAGGTTACTGCACTGTCCTTCACTGGGAGTTGAGTGGTTTTCTACCTCTACCATTAGCCGCATAAACAATGTCGGCGCGGTATGTCACGCCACACAGGTGCCGCTGTGCTATGCACCAGCAGTGTGTATGGGGCTGATTGAAGAGCTGCGGATTCGGACAATGGATGGGCACCGTGACATAGTATCTGTAATGTTTAAACGCACACATAAACACATCACAAATGTACATTTATACACTAGGAGAATAGCGCTAGGGTTTTGTCCCATTCGTCACTACCAACGCACACCTTATTGATCAAGCCAGCCATACATCTTTGACCATGTCAGACCGATTCATGCAACCAATTTTGAGCCAATCGAATATGCACTTTGCAGCCCCATTTTTCATCATAATTATGATTATAATAAGCGAATCGGATGGTCGATCGGCCACCAAGTCGCCTGACTATGGCCACCTTAGGTTAGCAGAGAGAGTGAGGGAGCACTTTTGAGCATAGAAAGTTTCAGTCAGGGGGGTTGGGTAGAGAGAGAGAGAGAGATGGCCCATACTCACGAGGGACAATTGTCTCCGCAACACGCGGGGCGCGCGTGTTGCGGCGACAGGTCGCCCGTGAGTATGGGCCGCGCGCACACCGAACTGTCGCCCGGAACAGGCGCGCACCCCGAACTGTCGCCCGTCGCTGAAGTCGCCAGGCGATTGAAATGTTCAATCGCCTGGCGACAGTCGCCGCCGCAGCTGTCGCTAGTCCGCGTGAGTACGCGGACTAGCGACAGCAACCTCCATTGAGGTACGCAGAGCTTCCAGCGAGCTTCCGGCGGGGGGAGGAGGAACGTCGGCGTGTGTACGCGGAGGCACCTGGCGAGGAGCTGTCGCCGGCCTGTCGCCCACACGCTCACGTGTGCTGGCGACAGGCCACTTTTATCGCCCGTGAGTATGGGCCAAGAGAGAGAGAGAGAGATAATACACAAAGGAAGCGATGGTATTGCACCAATCTCTCACTGACAAGTGACCGCTCCTCACCCTTTGAAGTCCACTATCCCATGCTGGTTCCCCCCCTCTCCCCCCCCCCCCCCTGTAGAGCCATCCTGGACTGAGTTGTTGGAGGAGGGGGGGAAGGGGTGTCTGAGAGTGGAGCCCTCTTCTAACCTTAAGTGTCATGTATCACCACTCTGCCTCCTAATCTGCTCGCATGTGCTGTAGTTCCATAGAAATTGCTATGGGACTACAAGAAAATGGCCGTCGTATAAAAAAATGTCTTCAAATGCAGACTCCAGTGGCCTCCAGCGGACATTTGCTTGTTTTCCCATAGCAAATTCTATGGGACTACAGTATATGCAAAGCGAGCAGAGAGTGTGACAAAGCAGTAAAGTTATATAGCTTTGGTGCTCTGCTTGCTATAACTGAATTGCTGTTGTTTATCCCCTGCTTATTGCCTGAAGAAGTGGGCTGTGCCCGCGAAACGCGTTGCATCTTTGGGGTATTTTCAATAAATATGTATATATTTACAGTCCTTGGTGTCTGCTTTAACGGAGGCGAGTCCACCACTTCCTCCCAGCAATTTTTAAAAAATTTTATGTACTTTTATCCTTCTGGCACCTCTGTTCACCTACCAATATATTTGAGTCCACCCCAGGTGGAGGGGTGATCTACCCCCTTTCTTCCTATCTACAGAGAGCAACTTCTTAATCCTGAGTGAGGACAGGTCTAATCTCCTCACCTGCCTAATGAGTGGTTACCTAGGTGGTAACCCGTGTTTGTGAGTATTACCATCTCACTGTTTCATTTATCCAATCAATTTTGACATACCACACCATATTGGGCTCTCGATTTCTCTTCAACTTTATATAGCACATCATGTTGGAAAGGGGGAATGCGGGGATGAGGCTGTAGCTGCTGGGGCCCAGTGTGTGTGTGTGTGTGTGTGTGTGGCTCTGTGTTCATGGGTCCCCAAAATTAATGGGGCACCTCCCTCCTGTTATGTCTCATGTGCTGTGGACAGCTCTGCCCTCCCCTAAGTGTAAGCCCCTCCCCCAAAAAAGAAGGCCTAGCACATATTTTCCCCTAAAAAAAATAAAATAAGACAGTGTCTTATATTCGGGGACGCTCAGCTACTTCAGGGACCTGTACAAAGACATAAAAAAAATAGCCAAACCCCATAACAAAAAAGCAAAAACAAAACTCAAGGCCATTAAAGAGAGAAACAAGGTCTTCCAAAGTCCTTTGCATACACCAATCGTGATAGAAGAAGTAAAATAAATAATAACTAAGATGATAAAACGTTAAAAAGGTCCACGATACCAATGGCATCCTGCCAGAGACGCTACCTGCTTCTTCATTACCGAGGACAGGTTATTTTGAAATCTTATGTACCTAGTCATGAAGAAGTGTCAACAGTAGGGATGTAGTTAATGTACTGGAACAGCTCATCAGGACAAGTGATTGAAGCCACAATTCATGTATGAATTGTAGTTTTACTCGAGCTGCTCCTTTACTGCATCATCTACATCTCCATTGACTGACTCTTCTCCATGACTAGGTAAATGAGGACCTGAGCAACAGCAAAGGGAAAACCATCTTGAACAGGGGCCTTTAAAACCACTACGAATACAAACAGCTACCTGGACCTGGAGCGCAGAGCTAATTAGAACAGCTTTGTACATTTTTATACCAGTGAGTCAATGGAAAAAACATTATCCTGTCATGAGATACTGAAAACTAAGGGCGCAGAGAGAAAAAGCTTTCTACTCACTGTACAAATGTTCTATTGAATGCATCTGCCCAGCCACTGATAAGGAATCATACAATGTTTTGTAGGCACAGATTTGTAGACAATTCCTATTCAGTGCTAGTGTCAGCTAACTGGAGGGGAGGGTCTCTGCCCACCTAAAGCATGGGGAATCTCTGGCCACTTAACAGGACACTATATGGCTACCTAAATGGAGTGAAAATCTGGCCACCTAAGCTCTGGCTGCATATACCAACTAAATGGGGGTCTCTCTGGCTACTTAGAGGGGGAATCACTTTCTACCTACAGAAGGGCTCTCTGTACACCTAAGGGTAGAGGGTCTCTGATTACCTACAGTGGTGTTTTCACTATACCTATAATGAGAGCTCCCTGCCTGACTACATAGTGGCCTATATTACTACCTTAATAGGGGGCAGCTCTTTGGCCACCTACATAAGGAAAAACTCTGACTACCTAACCTACAGAGCCTCTTACTGGCTAGCTACTGGGGGACTCAGCGAACACCAAGGGATAGAGAAGCTGTCTGTCCACCTAACAAGGGGGAGTAGGCTCTGTGGCCACCTAAAAGGGTCACTCTGTCCCCCAAATGAAGCTGCTTTCTGGATATCTAACTGTGTGGAGACTCTCTGACCACCAAAGGGGTGAAATCTCTGGCCACCTAACAGGGAACCTCTCTGGCCACCTAATCTGGGTAGAGAAGGCTATCACTAAGCTGTAAGCTTTCTCGCCACATAAACAGGAGGTTCTATGGCCACCTAAATGTGGAACTCTCTGCCTACCTACAAGAAGAATCTCTGACTAAACACAGGTGGTACAATCTCTGGCCATCAACAAACGGAACATCCTAGATGCCTATGGGTGGCTTACAGCCCACCTAAACAAGGGGCACACTGACTACTTGCAGGGGGATCACCATCTACCTACTGAGGAAATCTCTTTATACGTGTGTGTGTGTGTGTGTGTGTGTGTGTGTGTGTGTGTGTGTGTGTGTGTGTGTGTGTTAATTACCTGCACTGTGATTCACATTATACCTAAAATTGTGGGCTTCCTGGTTAACTACATAGTGCCCTTCGTAACAACTTAAATTTTGGGTGGGGGCCATCTGGCTACATGTAATGTGGGGCCAGGGGAGCCTCTAGGCATAGGCAGTACAGGCCATTGCCTGGAGTGCCATTGGTCCTGGGGGGCGCCATGTTGCTGTATTAAGCCCCACCCCCAAATTAAGCCACACCCAGACTAAGTCCCGCCCCATGGGTGTTCTATTACTTGCTTCTGCTGCATCTATTTAGTGTAAGTTGCAGTCAACTGCCACATCTGTGCCTTGTGCATCCTTCTTTCCCCCTTTGTGTCTCCTTCTGTCTTCTTGTGCCTCCTTCAGTCCCTTGTGCCATGCCTGACCCTGTTTGTCCTTCTGTCTCCCTTTGTGCCTCCTTCTGTCTCTTTGTGTCCCCTGTGCCTCCTTATGTCCCCTTTGCCTTTATTTGTCCCCTTGTGCCACCTCTGCTCCCCTGTTCCTCCCTCCGTTCCACTCTGTGTCCTTCTGTCTTCCTGTGCCTCCTATCTCCATATGCCAATTCAGTTCCCATGTGCCACCTCTGTCCCCGTGTCTCCTTCTGTACCCCTTTGTACCTTCTTCTGTCTCTCTGTGGCTCTTTATGTTCCCCTCTGCCTCCTTCTGTCCCCCTCTGCCTCCTTCTGTCTCCCTTTGTGCCTCCTCTGTCTCCATGTTCCTCTTCAGTCCCCATGTGCCACCTCTGTCCCCTGCGCCTTCCTCTGTCCGCCTGTGCCTTATTCTGTGCCCCTTTGTGCCTTATTCTGTCTCCCTGTGGCTCTTTCTGCCCCCCTCTGCCTCCTTCCATCCCCCTCTACCATCTTCTGCCCCCCTTTTGTGCCTCCTTCTGTCCTCCTTTGTGCATACTTCTGTCCCCTTTATGCCTCCTTGTGTCCCCTTTGTGCCTCCTTCAGTCCCCCTGTGACTCCTTCTGTCCTCCTTTGTGACTCCTTGTGTCCCCCTTTGTGCCTCCTTCTGACCCCCTTGCAGAGGTGCCTGGCGCCAGGCCAACCAGGGGGTCACGAATGCTGTGTGTGTGTGTGTGTGTGTGGGGGGGGGGTAGGCATGGGGGGCCATGGCCTCCTCCCAGCCAGATATTGTGTCCCCAGGTGGTGAACAGGCTTGCGGCTTCTAATAGACGCTGCGCCAGTTCACTGGCCACAGCCCATAAGCTCACTTCTGCAGCCTGCGTAGCCTGTGGGTTCCGGTAGGCAGAGCAGGGCTACGGTAAAATGGCATCTGAAGCCCTGCACTGGAGACTATATGTGTCTCCATTGCAGGTCTTGGGGTGCAATTTTCCCGTATCCCTGCTCTGCTCGTCAGCATGGGAGTTTTGCAGCCGTAGTTGCTGCACGAAGATCATCGGGGAGCTGCTGTGTGCCGGAGGGAGATTGGAAGAGGAGTCTTCTGCAGGTGAGTAAATTTTTTTTCTTACAGGTGCAGGCAGGTATCAGGGCTATTAGGTGAACTAATGGGAAGTGGGGGGGGGAGAGGAGCCCTGCCTATGTGTTTATTTTCTGGTGAAACGCTGCCCGCATTGTATATTTTCTGGTGAAACACTGCCGCATTACAATTATTTTCTGGTGAAATATTGCCGCATTATATTCTAGTGAAACACTGCCATGATTATTTTCAAGGTGCCATGGGGCGGGGGGTGCCATTGGCACCAAAGGTTTTCTCGCCTGGAGTGACAAAGTGGCTAGAGGCGCCCCTGTGTGGGGCAATCTAATACTAGGGGATGCATTTGGACACTTGGAGAAACTCAGACTACCTTTACAGGATGGAGCAGAGGTTTACATCTGACTAACACTCAGGGAGAACCGCTATCTACTACGTTGTTAAAAAAAAAAAACTATGGGGGAGAAAAAACAATGTGAACACCCTTGTCCTATGCCTATAAACTGAATATATACACACATATACATCTATCTATCTATCTATCTATCTATCTATCTATCTATCTATCTACATACACACACACACACGTACACAGACACACACACACACACACACACGCACGCACGCACGCACGCACGCACGCACGCACGCACGCACGCACGCACACACACACACACACACACATATATATATAAAGCTGCCCCCAGTATAGATAGCTAGCAATAGGTGTTCCTAGTATAGGTAGCCAGGCATATGAATCCCCAGTATAGGTAACCAGCTGTAGGTGCCCCCAGTATAGCTAGCTAGCTATAGGTGCTCCTACAATAGGTTAGCTAGTTATAGGTGCATTCAGTATAGGTAAGAGAGGTATAGGTGCCTTCAGTATAGGCATCTAAATATATGTGCCATCAGTATAGGTAGCAATGTATAGGTGCCTTCTGTACAGCTAGCTAGCTATAGTTGCTCCTAGTATAGGTTAGCAAAGTATAGGTGCCTTCAGTATAGGTAGCTGGGTATAGGTGCAGCCAGTATAGGTTAGCTAGGTATAGGTGCCCCTCCTTGCATAGTATGCGCAGTGGGAAGCCTCATATTAGCAACTCATCTCCCTTAGGGCCCGTTTCCACTAGGGATTAGGATGCGAGGCGATTGCCACATCGCCTCGTAACCCTCCACAGGTACTTCCTGTTGTCAACCGGATGCGGCATCATGCGGCTTACCGTCGAAGGCATGGGGATTGGATGCGTGCTGCGGAAAACTGCAGCATGCTATCCATAATTCCCCCCCCTCCCCGCATCGCACCAGATCGTGTAGGTAAATAGGTAAATCCACATCAAGTCAAACTACTCCATTGATGTGAATTGGTTGCAGTTTTCTTGTGTTGCGATGTGGAGAGGTTTCCGCATTGCAACATGTCTAGTGAAAACGGGCCCTTACCGCTGCAATTGCCGCTGATCTTCATCTACATAACCGCTTACACACTCTACTTCCTGATTAACATGCTTATATGAGGCGTCCCACTGCGCTTACTATGCAAGAAGTGGGGAGAACAAAGGCAAGCCCCGTGGAGAGGGAGGGAGAAGTCGCCTCCTCCCTGCAGCTGAACTGGCATTCCCCTAGAAACGGGCTGCTTATTCTAATACTTACCAGGGCTTACCAGGTCCTCTGGTAAACAACGGACTCCACAGGTCTGATATAGGAAAATACACATTATGTATGTATGTATGTATGTATGTATGTATGTATGTATGTATGTATGTATGTATGTATGTATGTATATATATATATATATATATATATATAATTGTTTTCTTTTTTTGTAAATATATATAATTTTTTTTAAATATAATAATATATATTTAAAATCTTTTATAAGGAAATGACCAGTGGTGCACTTGGGCAATCATGTAAATACACGCTGCCGCTTGTAAAACTACATCTCACCCGCAAAATCCTTTCAACACTCACACACACACCCTTGAATCACGCAACCACACACTAAACTCACATGCATCACATGCGTGCAAACTAGGGTGCTAAGTAGTTTGCACAACCAAAGTTATTACTGTTCGCGCAAAAAGTTTAGCACAGCATGGTGTGCGCGAAACATGAAGGTTCGACATTTCGTGCGCATTGGTGCAATGCCTCACGCGCATTACCTTAAAGTTTGCACTCGCAAACTTTTGCACGTGTATTAATGCGCGCAAGGGCTTTTTCCTGGCGTACTAACACTTAGCACCCTTTAGTGAGTCAAGCCCATAGAGACCAAAAAATATGAATATATAAAATTTGCATACATATCAATCAACTCCAATAAAACCTGTGTCACTGCGTCATCCTCCTCCTTTCTGTGTGTGTCTGTGGTTTTGGACTACTGCGCATGTGTTGGGACAGAAGGAGGATGGGGACAAGGGGGCGGGGGGCTGTTTGTGCGGAAGTTGTGCGTACGCGTGTAGGGAGGCATGCATGCGCGCGCTGCGGACGGTGTGTGTGTGCATGCCCGGCGACATGTGGCTGTGACAGACCTAAATCCCATTTTTAAATGGGCCAAGGTCACTAGTATATATATATATACATATATATATATATATATATATAAGCCAAGGGATGAGCAGCACAAACCGATTTTTATGCAATACTATGCAAAGCATGCACGCAGCACTGGAGAACCCCAATCTCCATAAGAAATATATAAATACAGAGGGTGCTGCAGCACACAACAGGAAAATAGTGACAGGGGCTCTTGGTTACGCTTTAACGCGTTTAAGCTCACCAACTGCGCCAAAGTGTCCCCGATCTGGTGAGTCCTACTCTAACCAGGCAAAAATGCTCGTTTTTATCAGCGTTCTAGTGGGAACCATGCCAAAAGCCCAGGGGTCAGCTAAATGGGAGAAATGAAATTAAAAACACCTCACCTTCTACTAGCTACTAACTGAACTATGAGCACCGCTCATTTAAATGCTTAACTGTGCTAGAGATGGGTGTGGTTATGCACGCTCACAGGGGAAAATAATATAAGCCAAGGGATGAGCAGCACAAACCGATTTTTATGCAATACTATGCAAAGCATGCACGCAGCACTGGAGAACCCCAATCTCCATAAGAAATATATAAATACAGAGGGTGCTGCAGCACACAACAGGAAAATAGTGACAGGGGCTCTTGGTTACGCTTTAACGCGTTTAAGCTCACCAACTGCGCCAAAGTGTCCCCGATCTGGTGAGTCCTACTCTAACCAGGCAAAAATGCTCGTTTTTATCAGCGTTCTAGTGGGAACCATGCCAAAAGCCCAGGGGTCAGCTAAATGGGAGAAATGAAATTAAAAACACCTCACCTTCTACTAGCTACTAACTGAACTATGAGCACCGCTCATTTAAATGCTTAACTGTGCTAGAGATGGGTGTGGTTATGCACGCTCACAGGGGAAAATAATATAAGCCAAGGGATGAGCAGCACAAACCGATTTTTATGCAATACTATGCAAAGCATGCACGCAGCACTGGAGAACCCCAATCTCCATAAGAAATATATAAATACAGAGGGTGCTGCAGCACACAACAGGAAAATAGTGACAGGGGCTCTTGGTTACGCTTTAACGCGTTTAAGCTCACCAACTGCGCCAAAGTGTCCCCGATCTGGTGAGTCCTACTCTAACCAGGCAAAAATGCTCGTTTTTATCAGCGTTCTAGTGGGAACCATGCCAAAAGCCCAGGGGTCAGCTAAATGGGAGAAATGAAATTAAAAACACCTCACCTTCTACTAGCTACTAACTGAACTATGAGCACCGCTCATTTAAATGCTTAACTGTGCTAGAGATGGGTGTGGTTATGCACGCTCACAGGGGAAAATAATATAAGCCAAGGGATGAGCAGCACAAACCGATTTTTATGCAATACTATGCAAAGCATGCACGCAGCACTGGAGAACCCCAATCTCCATAAGAAATATATAAATACAGAGGGTGCTGCAGCACACAACAGGAAAATAGTGACAGGGGCTCTTGGTTACGCTTTAACGCGTTTAAGCTCACCAACTGCGCCAAAGTGTCCCCGATCTGGTGAGTCCTACTCTAACCAGGCAAAAATGCTCGTTTTTATCAGCGTTCTAGTGGGAACCATGCCAAAAGCCCAGGGGTCAGCTAAATGGGAGAAATGAAATTAAAAACACCTCACCTTCTACTAGCTACTAACTGAACTATGAGCACCGCTCATTTAAATGCTTAACTGTGCTAGAGATGGGTGTGGTTATGCACGCTCACAGGGGAAAATAATATAAGCCAAGGGATGAGCAGCACAAACCGATTTTTATGCAATACTATGCAAAGCATGCACGCAGCACTGGAGAACCCCAATCTCCATAAGAAATATATAAATACAGAGGGTGCTGCAGCACACAACAGGAAAATAGTGACAGGGGCTCTTGGTTACGCTTTAACGCGTTTAAGCTCACCAACTGCGCCAAAGTGTCCCCGATCTGGTGAGTCCTACTCTAACCAGGCAAAAATGCTCGTTTTTATCAGCGTTCTAGTGGGAACCATGCCAAAAGCCCAGGGGTCAGCTAAATGGGAGAAATGAAATTAAAAACACCTCACCTTCTACTAGCTACTAACTGAACTATGAGCACCGCTCATTTAAATGCTTAACTGTGCTAGAGATGGGTGTGGTTATGCACGCTCACAGGGGAAAATAATATAAGCCAAGGGATGAGCAGCACAAACCGATTTTTATGCAATACTATGCAAAGCATGCACGCAGCACTGGAGAACCCCAATCTCCATAAGAAATATATAAATACAGAGGGTGCTGCAGCACACAACAGGAAAATAGTGACAGGGGCTCTTGGTTACGCTTTAACGCGTTTAAGCTCACCAACTGCGCCAAAGTGTCCCCGATCTGGTGAGTCCTACTCTAACCAGGCAAAAATGCTCGTTTTTATCAGCGTTCTAGTGGGAACCATGCCAAAAGCCCAGGGGTCAGCTAAATGGGAGAAATGAAATTAAAAACACCTCACCTTCTACTAGCTACTAACTGAACTATGAGCACCGCTCATTTAAATGCTTAACTGTGCTAGAGATGGGTGTGGTTATGCACGCTCACAGGGGAAAATAATATAAGCCAAGGGATGAGCAGCACAAACCGATTTTTATGCAATACTATGCAAAGCATGCACGCAGCACTGGAGAACCCCAATCTCCATAAGAAATATATAAATACAGAGGGTGCTGCAGCACACAACAGGAAAATAGTGACAGGGGCTCTTGGTTACGCTTTAACGCGTTTAAGCTCACCAACTGCGCCAAAGTGTCCCCGATCTGGTGAGTCCTACTCTAACCAGGCAAAAATGCTCGTTTTTATCAGCGTTCTAGTGGGAACCATGCCAAAAGCCCAGGGGTCAGCTAAATGGGAGAAATGAAATTAAAAACACCTCACCTTCTACTAGCTACTAACTGAACTATGAGCACCGCTCATTTAAATGCTTAACTGTGCTAGAGATGGGTGTGGTTATGCACGCTCACAGGGGAAAATAATATAAGCCAAGGGATGAGCAGCACAAACCGATTTTTATGCAATACTATGCAAAGCATGCACGCAGCACTGGAGAACCCCAATCTCCATAAGAAATATATAAATACAGAGGGTGCTGCAGCACACAACAGGAAAATAGTGACAGGGGCTCTTGGTTACGCTTTAACGCGTTTAAGCTCACCAACTGCGCCAAAGTGTCCCCGATCTGGTGAGTCCTACTCTAACCAGGCAAAAATGCTCGTTTTTATCAGCGTTCTAGTGGGAACCATGCCAAAAGCCCAGGGGTCAGCTAAATGGGAGAAATGAAATTAAAAACACCTCACCTTCTACTAGCTACTAACTGAACTATGAGCACCGCTCATTTAAATGCTTAACTGTGCTAGAGATGGGTGTGGTTATGCACGCTCACAGGGGAAAATAATATAAGCCAAGGGATGAGCAGCACAAACCGATTTTTATGCAATACTATGCAAAGCATGCACGCAGCACTGGAGAACCCCAATCTCCATAAGAAATATATAAATACAGAGGGTGCTGCAGCACACAACAGGAAAATAGTGACAGGGG
>NC_090648.1:56427416-56429916 GCF_040937935.1 Hyperolius riggenbachi
CATGCTGATCCAAAGTCCGCAGATGAGTTGGTTGAGATGGTAGAACGCTACCTAGCGGCAGAAGGGTTTTTAGCAGGTGTGTCGGCTCCAGAGAACTTACCTGCAAAGCGGCGTCTGCCAGCAGGGCCAGGAAGAGGCACATCAGCCCTAAGTTCTCCTGGGGGTTCTAAAACATGGGTGAAGACCAACATGGATACCAGGTTTTCGAAAGATACTCTACCAGGCTCCAGTATCCAGTGCTGGCGGTGTAAAGCTTGGGGGCATGTAGCTGCCAAGTGTCCTATGGTCACAGAGCCCATGGAGTGTGAAGCAGCACGGCGGTTATCCTTCTTTGCCCATCCTGCGTGTCTGACATCTGCTGTGGCCCACATGGCGCTGGTCAAAGTGGGTGGAAGGAGTGTCCAGGCATTGCTAGACTCTGGGAGCCTGGTCACGCTTGTACATTCAGATCTGGTAGCACCAGACCAGATGAAAAAACAGTGTATTGGTGTTTTGTGCATACATGGTGATGCAAAGAGTTATGGTACAGCGGTGGTCCCAATTGAAACCCAATTTGGTGTAACACCCCATGAGGTTGGAGTGTCTAAATCATTGATGCATAGTGTTATACTGGGACGTGACTTTCCCTTGTTTTGGGAACTCTGGAAGGTTGAGTTCCCACCCCAGACTCCCTTAACTTTGGGAGATGAATGTTCAGCTTCTTTGCCAGAAATTGGGGACTCAAGTTCTGAAGTCTCAGCTGTAAGGGTAGCCCCAGTTGAGCCTGACCAATTCCCTCTCTCTGTGTTGGTTGGGGACACTGAAGCGTCCCAGGAGACTGTGGAAGAGTCACCTATGCCAGAACTGGAGTATTCTCAGGATAACTTTGGCACATCCCAGTTAAGGGATCCAACCTTAGCTCATGCTTGGGAAAATGTGGCTGTGATTAATGGTGTTGCCCAGGGTACAGGATTGGAGAATGTGTATCCTCACTTTGTTGTCAACCATAATCTCCTTTATCGTGTTGATAATATAAGAGGTGAAATGGTGGAACAACTGGTTGTTCCTAGTTCACACAGAAAAATTGTACTTGACCTGGCTCATAAAAACCCAATGGGAGGACACTTGGCTGCTGAGAAGACTCAGCAACGAGTGCTCCAAAGGTTTTTTTGGCCTGGGGTGTTTGCAGAAATCAAACGTTACTGTGGGTCTTGCCCAGAATGTCAGTTGACGTCCCCTGCTCCTCATTTCCGGGGCCCCTTGGTACCACTACCCATCATTGAGGTACCTTTTCACCGGATTGCTATGGATCTGGTGGGGCCCCTGGTGAAGTCTGCAAAGGGACATCAATACATTCTGGTGGTTTTAGACTACGCCACAAGATATCCAGAGGCGATTCCCTTACGGAACACATCAGCTAAAACAATTGCCCGGGAACTGTTTCACATGTTTGCTAGAACAGGTATACCCAAAGAGATCCTGACAGATCAAGGAACGCCCTTTATGTCTAGGGTAATGAAAGATTTGTGTAAATTACTGGGTATACAACAGTTAAGGACATCAGTCTACCACCCTCAAACTGACGGGTTGGTAGAGCGATTCAATAAGACTCTCAAAAGTATGTTAAAAAGGGTGGTTGATGCAGACGGGAGAGACTGGGATTGCCTACTCCCTTACTTGATGTTTGCAGTTCGTGAAGTACCTCAGTCATCTACTGGGTTTTCCCCGTTTGAGCTTTTGTACGGGCGACACCCCCGGGGACTTTTAGATATTGCAAAAGAATCATGGGAAGAGGAGCCTTCTCCTCACCGCTCAGTTGTGGAACATGTTTTACAGATGCAGGACCGCATCACAGCAGTAATGCCCATAGTTCAGGAACATATGAGGCAGGCTCAAGAAGCCCAGAGTCGTATCTATAATCGGGGAGCCAGACTCAGGGTTTTTGAGCCAGGTGATCGGGTCCTGGTTCTGGTCCCCACAGCAGAAAGTAAATTTCTAGCAAAGTGGCAAGGTCCCTATGAAATTGTGGAAAAAATGGGGGATGTGAATTATAAAGTACACCAACCTGACAAACGGAAAAAGATACAGATCTATCATGTTAATTTAATCAAGGCCTGGAAGGACCCTTTAGTCTCAATGGCAGCTGAGCGTCTCAGTCCTTCACTCCAGGGAGGAGTTCCTGAGGTGAAGGTCTCGGAGGCTTTATCAAGGCCCCAAGCCCAAGAAGTAAAAGAATTCCTCCTTAGAAATGCTGACGTATTTTCAGATTTGCCAGGGTGCACTCATGTGATTGAGCATGATATTGTTACAGATCCACAAGCTCGGGTTCGCCTGAAGCCATATCGTATTCCTGAAGCCCGCAGGCAGGCAGTAGCAGGGGAAATTCAGAGAATGTTGGAACTAGGGGTTATTGAACCGTCACATAGTGAGTGGAGTAGCCCTATTGTCTTGGTACCAAAACCTGATGGTTCATTGCGGTTTTGCAATGATTTTCGTAAACTTAACGAGGTCTCAAAGTTTG
>NC_090648.1:56432416-56443065 GCF_040937935.1 Hyperolius riggenbachi
TTACCACAGTGTTGTTACCTACAGAGATGGACTATTCCTGTGTCCACCTCAGTTGCTGTCTGCAGGGATTATAGCATAAGATAATGTGGGGAAAAAAAAAAAAACACTGCACAGCAAAAACAAATGCTTTATTCACTCTGGCTGTTGTTAACATATGGATTCATGCTGTTGGCAGAAATTGAAAAACTTCGATAGTACTCCTTTAAGTGCTTTCTTGGTAACCAAATGTTGCAACGTTTTGAGGCTACAAAACAACCTCTTACTCAAGAAATGCAATAACACAACATTGACCCATAATAGCCAATGCACTTGCTTTCAGTGAAAACGCTCTGCAGGTGCATTTTTGGTATGTTTGCACTGGCAGGTACAGGTCAGTATTAGAGATGAGCCAAACGGTTTGCCCGCGAACGGTTCCAGGCGAACTTTGTATGGTTCGTGTTCGCCTGCAAAGGCGAAATTTTGCAGAAGTTCGGTTCGCCCCCATAATGCTCCATTAGGGCCAACTTTAACCCTCTACATCACAGTCAGCAGGCACATTGTCACCAATCAGACTACACTCACTCCTGGAGCCCCACCCTCCCTTATAAAAGGCAAGGTTCTCCGGCCGTTTTACTCACTCATCTGCCTACAGTAATTAGTGAAGGGACAGCTGCTGACAGACTCTGCTAGGGAAGGCTTAGTTAGGCTCTTGTAGGCTTGTTAGCTTGCTCCTGGCTGATTGTTATTCCTTAAATAGCATCCCACAACAGCTTTCTCCTCCCTCCCTCCTTCCTTTCCTCCTCCTCCTCCAGAGGAGGATCTTGTCCTCCAGGGATTTGTAGGATGTCAAAAGCACGCTCACATACATTGGTCAGGAATCAAACCCAGGTCAACTGCTTGGAGGGCAGCTATGCTCACAACTATACCACCAACACTACAGGCTGAAGCCAGCCTAGCTGGCCTGGGAAGGATGAAAAGCTCGGCGGCCATGCAACCATTCCTGTGCTAACCTAAAGCTTACTTGTGTCTTACAACACATTGGCTTAGGACTTTTCCAAATCCAATGCTCCAATATGGGGAAGCTTCTCTGTGTGCTGTTTTTTTTTTTTTATTAAGGCTGGTGTCACAGTTCACTCATCTCTTCAAGTACAAGAAAGGCCCAGGAGTAGTCTTAGCTACCGTAATATCTATGTTACGGCAGGGCCCTTATTACACTTTCTCTTACAGGGCTATGGAAACCGTTTTGCCCATGCGATAAAGCAAGGTGCAAAAAGGAAATCATGCCTACCGAGGTTCCGAGGTTCCAACCAAACTTTTGCGGTAGGTTTCGCGAATCCGGGTTCGCAAACCTAAAATAGGAGGTTTGGCCCATTTCTAGTCAGTATTGAATTTATCATTGTAAGTCATTAAAAACATTAGATCTTACCATACAGCACTTAATAATTTTCAAATTCAAAATATGGTATGGTAAGAACATGAGCTTTAGGGGAGAGGGAGGCATTTACCATATCTTGGACCATGCGGGCTGATGTAGCTCGGGTTGAGGTCCAGTCTCTGAATTCTGGCTATACATGGATAGGTAAAAATGGTTAGTCTTTGGAGCAGGGGGACCTTCCACTATATGTTTTCTTAAAATTTACATCAATCTCTGAATTTGGTGTACCTTAAAGTGTGCCACAGCAAAATATAATTTTACCCATTTAAAAAAAATAAAAATATTTTCTCAAAAAGAACATCTTGTACAAAATGTTTTTCCTTAGTCCCCAGTATTCCCTTTGTCTCCACTATCCCCATATTTTGTGTTTATATCATGTATGGGGACCTTCCTATCAACCGCTTAAAGGACAACTGAAGCGAGAGAGATATGGAGGCTGCCATATTTTTTTTAAGCAATACTAGTTGCCTGGCAGCCCTGCTGATCCCCTGTCTCTAATACTTTGGGCCATAGCATATGAACAAGCATATGCAGGTCAGGGTTTTCTGACAATATAGTCAGATCTCACAATATTGTGTGCATGCTTATTTCTGGTGTTATTCAGACTCTACTGCAGCCAAATAGACCAGCAGGGCTGGCAGGTAACTGGTATTGTTTAAAAGGAAATAAATATGGCAGCCTCCATATTCTTCTCACTACAATTGTCCTTTATGTCGATATTGACTTCAATGCAATTCACAAAAATTTGCAGTACTGGGGGGGGTGGTCTCCCATTTAACCAGACCATTTTAACATGTGCAGATAGTATGCCCCCAACTCAGCAAGTGCAGTTATTCTGTCACCAACACAACAAGTGCAGATATTGTGACACTAACATAGCAAGTCATATGTGAGCCATAATGTCGCCAAATGGCCTGCAAAAGCCTGCTTCGCAATCCGAAAGTCTTTGTGGGCCAGACAAATAAGCATACCCGGGTGACAACCTGCTGTCCAATTGGACAACGGTGAATGATTGGAAGCCAGTAAATGACTTATTTCTGGCTTTCATGTGAAAGGGTGGTGTCAGCACTGCTATTCTATATGTGGACTGCCAATTTTTAAAGATTCAGTGGTCTGCATCTATAAGTAATACATTTTGTGTGTGGAGGGCCAGTAAAAAAGCCTCAGGGGGCCTTAGTTTGAGGACCACTGCTTTCAGTGGTTAATGTGTTACCACTGTGACTTTTTAAAGATTGCTTGATAAATACTAAGCTTTATACAGTACTCCTGTTGGTATATTATATATAAGGACGGCCCATCTTCTAAGCGAGCAATGGCCCTCTGGAGAGAATTGGAAAGTCCTTAGATACCAGTCTGTGACATATGGTGGAAGGACTTCCCTTTTATGCATGGAACACTATGGATGTATTGCAGTGACTCGATCAGTTCTGTATCAAAGAAGAGTAGTTACTCCTAGGTATAGACTTCAAGTGTCTGCACAAATGTATTCCTCTCAAGATTAAACTTGATGCAGTGTCACACTTTCTGCAATTAGCAAGATCACAGTCACCATCTATCAATCAAATGCAGGTCCAGATGCTGAAGATTGTACTAACAAGCAAATGATTTTAGTTTTGATGGGAAATCCTACATCAACAGCACGGCACATTGATATTCATGGTGTGCACACTGGTATACGCATGCCTACACTTGGGTTGGTGGGAGGCATGTATATACCAACAAAACATTCTGCGCGCATGCCAAGCTCTGGATCAGGTACATTGGTGATGTGACAAAGTGATTGGCTACTATGCTACCCTCCTCCAACCATCGAGCATGTCCAGATGTGGGAGATGCAGTGTGTGCACTTATGTCGACTCACTAAAGTAACTTACTAGAACAGGTACTTTGAATCAATTCCACGTAAAGAGCTTTTTTAACTGCTTGTCCACTCGAGTGATCTATACGGTGACCTGTCCTTGTAACAAACAAAAATACAACCTGCGCCACTTCTCCATACAATGCATTCATTTTCCCCTCACAATCATGAGTTACTGTACAAAAGTGTGTTAAATTCACACAAAATGCACATATTGTGTGGCAAAATGCTTGTGGGGAATAGTCTGCAATTCTTGCGGACACAAGTGTGATCCCTCACTCAAGAAGGTTTGCATTATTAAAGGACAACTGATCTGTGAGGGATAGAGAGACTGTCTGCCATATTTATTTCCTTATAAACAAAACCAGTTTCCTGGCATCCTGCTGATCGATCTCTCTTGCATCAGTAGTATCTGATTCACACACCTGAATAGCTTTGGCAGGGCCAGTTGCTGGGTGAATGGTTCCTGGTGAACAGTTGCCGATCACCAGCTTGTGATACGGGCAAAAAGTATGAGCCGATTGCGCCCACTTTCCCATAGGGACATTTATTTGACCCTTCACTCTGAAGTCAGGTGGGACAGAACAACCAATCCAAACTGATCACTAGAGGTGGGCCGAACGGTTCGCCGGCGAACGGTTCCAGGCGAACTTTCCCGGAAGTTCGATTCGCCCCATAGTGCTCTATGAGGGTCAACTTTGACCCTCTGCATCACAGTCAGCAGGCGCATTGTAGCCAATCGGGCTACGCTAAGCCCTGGAGCCCCACCGCCCCTTATATAAGGCAGGCTCCGGCGGCCATTAGCCTCACTCGTGTGCCTGCTAGAGACAGAATAGGGACAGCTGCTGCAGACTTGTTCTCCTAGGGACAGATTAGTCAGGCTCTTGCCTTCTTAGCTTGCTTAGCTGAATCTTATTGCTATAATAGCGCCCCAGAAAAGCTCTTTTCAGAGCTCATCCTGCTGTGATCAATTTTTTTTCTGTGTTTGAAACTGACACTTGTGGTGTTTAGACAGCATTGCTAATTCATACTGTGTGTCCCACTGCCAGCAGCAGCAGCACATTCAGTGACTAATACTACCTGTGTGTGTGATACACTTGTGGTGTTTAGACAGCATTGCTAATTCATACTGTGTGTGTCCCACTGCCAGCAGCAGCAGCAGCACATTCAGTGACTACTACTTGTGTGTGTGATACACTTGTGTTGCTTAGACAGCATTGCTAATTCATACTGTGTGTCCCACTGCCAGCAGCAGCAGCAGCACATTCAGTGACTAGTACTACCTGTGTGTGTGATACACTTGTGTTGTTTAGACAGCATTGCTAATTCATACTGTGTGTCCCACTGGCACTGCCAGCAGCAGCAGCACATTCAGTGACTACTACCTGTGTGTGTGATACACTTGTGTTGCTTAGACAGCATTGCTAATTCATAATGTGTGTGTACCACTGCCAGCAGCCCACCAGCATTCAGCAACACATTCAGTGACACCTGTGTGTGTGAAAGGGAGCTGCACATTGTACTACCTACCCAGTACTGCATTTACCTACTACTAGTACCTGTTGTGTTTAGTTAACCCACCTCATCACTGCATACACCTACGATTGTGTTGAGTGAACCCACCTCGCTGCACATAACTACCTTTTGTGTTGAGTGAACTTGCGTCACTGCATATAACTACCTTTTAAGTTGAGTGAACTCACCTCACTGCATTTATAACTACCTTTGGGTTTAGTGAACTCAGCTGACTGCCTATAGCTACCTTTTGTGTTCAGTGAATTCACCTCACTGCATATAGCTACCTTTTGTGTTCAGTGAACTCACCACACTGCATATATAACTACCTTTGGGTTGAGTGAACTCACCTCACTGCACATAGCTATCTTCTGTGTTCAGTGAACTCACCTCACTGCATATAGCTACCTTTTGTGTTCAGTGAATTCACCTCACTGCATATAGCCACCTTTTGTGTTCAGTGAACTCACCACACTGCATATATAACTACCTTTGGGTTGAGTGAACTCACCTCACTGCACATAGCTACCTTCTGTGTTCAGTGAACTCACCTCACTGCATATATAACTACCTTTGGGTTTAGTGAACTCACCTCACGGCACATAGCTACCTTCTGTGTTCAGTGAACTCACCTCACTGCATATATAACTACCTTTGGGTTGAGTGAACTCAGCTGACTGCATATAGCTACCATTTGTGTTCAGTGAATTCACCTCACTGCATATATCTACCTTTTGTGTTCAGTGAATTCACCTCACTGCATATAGCTACCTTTTGTGTTCAGTGAATTCACCTCACTGCATAAAGCTACAATTTGTGTTCAGTGAACTCACCACACTGCATATATAACTACCTTTGAGTTGAGTGAACTCACCTCACTGCACATAGCTACCTTCTGTGTTCAGTGAACTCACCTCACTGCATATATAACTACCTTTGGGTTGAGTGAACTCACCTCACTGCATATAGCTACCTTTTGTGTTCAGTGAATTCACCTCACTGCATATAGCTACCTTTTGTGTTCAGTGAATTAACCTCACTGCATATACCTACCTTTTGTGTTCAGTGAATTCCCCTCACTGCATATAGCTACCTTTTGTGTTCAGTGAATTCACCTCACTGCATATAGCTACCTTTTGTGTTCAGTGAACTCACCACACTGCATATATAACTACCTTTGGGTTGAGTGAACTCACCTCACTGCACATAGCTACCTTCTGTGTTCAGTGAACTCACCTCACTGCATATATAACTACCTTTGGGTTGAGTGAACTCACCTCACTGCATATAGCTACCTTTTGTGTTCAGTGAATTCACCTCACTGCATATATAACTACCTTTGGGTTGAGTTAACTCACCTCACTGCACATAGCTACCTTTTTGTGTTCAGTGAATTCACCTCACTGCATATATAACTACCTTTGGGTTTAGTGAACTCACCACACTGCACATAGCTACCTTCTGTGTTTAGTGAACTCACCTCACTGCATATATAACTACCTTTGGGTTGAGTGAACTCAGCTGACTGCATATAACTACCTTTTGTGTTCAGTGAATTCACCTCACTGCATATAGCTACCTTTTGTGTTCAGTGAATTCACCTCACTGCATATAGCTACCTTTTGTGTTCAGTGAACTCACCACACTGCATATATAACTACCTTTGGGTTGAGTGAACTCACCTCACTGCACATAGCTACCTTCTGTGTTCAGTGAACTCACCTCACTGCATATAGCTACCTTTTGTGTTCAGTGAACTCACCACACTGCATATATAACTACCTTTGGGTTGAGTGAACTCACCTCACTGCACATAGCTACCTTTTGTGTTCAGTGAATTCACCTCACTGCATATAGCTACCTTTTGTGTTCAGTGAACTCACCACACTGCATATATAACTACCTTTGGGTTGAGTGAACTCACCTCACTGCACATAGCTACCTTCTGTGTTCAGTGAACTCACCTCACTGCATATATAACTACCTTTGGGTTTAGTGAACTCACCACACTGCACATAGCTACCTTCTGTGTTCAGTGAACTCACCTCACTGCATATATAACTACCTTTGGGTTGAGTGAACTCAGCTGACTGCATATAGCTACCTTTTGTGTTCAGTGAATTCACCTCACTGCATATAGCTACCTTTTGTGTTCAGTGAAGTTCACTGCATATAGCTACCTTTTGTGTTCAGTGAACTGCATATATAACTACCTTTGGGTTGAGTGAACTCGCCTCACTGCACATAGCTACCTTCTGTGTTCAGTGAACTCACCTCACTGCATATATAACTACCTTTGGGTTGAGTGAACTCAGCTGACTGCATATAGCTACCTTCTGTGTTCATTGAACTCACCTCACTGCATATAGCTACCTTTTGTGTTCAGTGAATTCACCTCACTGCATATAAAACTACCTTTGGGTTGAGTGAACTCACCTCACTGCACATAGCTACCTTCTGTGTTCAGTGAACTCACCTCACTGCATATATAACTATCTTTGGGTTCAGTGAACTCAGCTGACTGCATATAGCTACCTTTTGTGTTCAGTGAATTCACCTCACTGCATATAGCTACCTTTTGTGTTCAGTGAATTCACCTCACTGCATATAGCTACCTTTTGTGTTCAGTGAACTCACCACACTGCATATATAACTACCTTTGGGTTGAGTGAACTCACCTCACTGCACATAGCTACCTTCTGTGTTCAGTGAACTCACCTCACTGCATATATAACTACCTTTGGGTTGAATGAACTCAGCTGACTGCATAAAGCTACCTTTTGTGTTCAGTGAATTCACCTCACTGCATATAGCTACCTTTTGTGTTCAGTGAACTCACCTCACTGCATATACCTAGCTTCCCACCGAGATGGACAAAATGGACAAACCAGGTAGAGGAAGAGGTAGAGGCAGATCCAGAGGAAGGCCACCTGGCACTGGCAGGTCTGTGCAAGGTGGTGTTGCTGTGATTTCGTGCGGACCTGGACCAAAGTACAGTGCTCAGAAGAAGGCACGTGCCATCACTTCCCAAAATTGTGAGGTTGTGCTTGAGTATTTAACATAGAAAACCTCATCTCCTGCAGCCACCAGCACTACAACAAGTGCCACATCCGCTGCATTTGACACTTCGCAGTAGTTATTTGGTGGTGGTGGTGGTGAAATCACTGATTCACAGCCACTACTGCAACAACAAGAAGAAGGCGCAGGTACCCCACCTCATACGTCTGAGTTAGGTGGCGATAGTATAGACGTAATGTGTGAGGAGGGGCATGATTATCCACCTGAAGTTGGTGCAGTTGAGGAGGTGTCTGAGGAAAGCGAAGCTGGGCAGGAGGATTATGATGACGATTATACAGATGTCACGTATGTACCCAATAGAGGAGATGACCAGGGGGACAGTTCAGAGCGGGAGCCAGAGAGGAGTAGGAGGAGACCTACTACATGATAGAAGCAGAGGGAGCTCATCCTCAGAAACAGCTGGGGGCAGTGTCCGGCACCATGTATCGCCAGCCAGCCAACATGCCCTTCAAGGTCAGCTGTTGATGCCACTGTAGTGCCATCACCCCAGGGGGGCTCTGCAGTTTGGAAATATTTTATGGTGTGTGCCTCAGATAGGAGCAAAGCCATCTGTTCTCTCTGCCTCCAAAAATTGAGCCGTGGAAAGGCCAACACTCACGTAGGGAAAAGTGCCTTACGAAGGCACCTGGAGAAAAGGCACAAACAGCTATGGGAAGAACACCTGAGGAAAAGCAGCACCCCTCAAAAGACAAGCCACCCTCCTTCTCCTCTTCCTCCTTCAGGTGCATCGTCTTCATCCGCTTTCTCCCTTGAACCTTCACAGCCACCCTCCTTCACACCGCCTCTGCCCTTGAGCGGTTCCTGCTCTTCTGCCCACAGCAGTAGCCAGGTGTCCGTGAAGGAAGTCTTTGAGCGGAAGAAGCCAATTTCGGCCAGTCAACCTCTTGCCCGGCGTCTGACAGCTGGTGTGGCGGAACTGTTAGCTCGCCAGCTATTACCATACAAGCTGGTGGAGTCAGAGGCTTTCTGTAAATTTGTGGCCATTGGGACACCGCAGTGGAAGATACCAGGCCGCACTTATTTTTCACGAAAGGCCATACCCAAACTGTACCGTGCAGTTCAGAGGCAAGTGGTGTCATCTATTGCAAAGAGCGTTGGGTCAAGGGTCCACCTGACCACGGATGCCTGGTCTGCCAAGCACGGGCAGGGCCGCTACATTACGTACACAGCCCATTGGGTCGACCGATGGCAGCAAGCAGGGAGTACGTGGTTGTGCAGCGGACCGACTTGTCACACCTCCACGGCTTGCAGGCAGGCCTCCTGCCACCTCCTCTCCTTCTCCTCCAGCTACATCCTCTTCACTGTCAACCTCCTCTTCCTCCTTGGCTGAGTGTCAGTTGAACTCTAGCAGTGCTGCCACCTCCTCTTCCGCTCCAGCTACACAGCCCCATCTCCCCAGAGCCTACGCTGCATGCCAGGTACGACGGTGTCACGCAATTTTAGACATGTCTTGCCTCAAAGTGGAGAGTCACACTAGAGCAGCTCTCCTGGCTGCTCTTAACAAACAGGTGGAGCAATGGCTGACCCCGCACCAGCTGGAGATCGGCAACGTGGTGTGTGACAACGGCAGCAATCTCCTTTCGGCTTTGAATTTGGGAAAGCTGACACGTACCCTGCATGGCACATGTGCTGAATCTGGTCATGCAAAGATTTGTCTCAAAGTACCCAGGCTTAGAGGACGTCCTGAAGCAGACCAGGAAGTTGTGTGGGCATTTCAGGCGGTCTTATACGGCCATGGCACGGCTTGCGGACATTCAGCGGAAAAACAACTTGCCGGTGAGACGCTTGATATGCGATAGCCCGACTCACTGGAATTCCACCCTGCTCATGTTCTCTCGCCTGCTAGACCAGGAGAAAGCCGTCACCCAGGCCAGTACCTGTACAGCTACAGTAGAAGGACACAATCTGGGAAGATGGGTATGTTGTGGCCCAACAGCTGGACACTGATGCGAAATGCATGCAGGACCATGCGGCCGTTTGAGGGGGTGACCAACCTGGTGAGTCGCGCTGAAGGCACCATCAGCGACTTGATCCCCTACGCTTACTTCCTGGAGCGTGCCGTGCGTAGAGTGGTGGATGAAGCTGTGGAGGAGTGGGAACAGGAACAGCTATGGCAGGAGGAGTCGTGGGACCAATTTTCAGCCGAACCACAGGTTTCCTCAACACCTGCGGCACCACAGAGGGGGGAGGAGGAGGAAGAAGAGGAGTCGTGTGGGGAAGGAGAGGAGTCAGACTCGGATGATTATGAGGAAGGTGTTTCTGTGGAGGAGGAAGAGGCGGCAGAAGAACAACCGCAGCAGCCGTCACAGGGGGCTTCTGCTGCTCCACGTTCCCGTGGTATTGTCCGTGGCTGGGGGGAGGAAGAGGAGTTGCGTGATGTTACTGTGGAAGAGCAAAAGGAGATGGAGAGTACATCTGGATCTGACTTTGTGCAGATGGCCTCTTTCATGTTGTCCAGCCTGTTGAGGGACCCCCGTATCAAAAAACTCAAGGGGAATGACCTGTACTGGGTGGCCACGCTACTAGACCCTCGGTACAGGCACAAAGTGGCAGACCTGTTACCAACTCCACACAAGGCGGAAAGGATGCTGCACTTGCAGAACAAGCTGTCAATGATGCTTTACAATGCATTTAAGGGTGATGTGACAGTACAACGCAATAAAGGTACCACTGGCAGTATTCCTCCTCCTCCTCACCAGTCCACACAGGCAAGGACAGGCCGCTCCAGCGATCTCGGGGTGATGTCGGACATGCGGACATTCTTTAGTCCAACGCCTCGCAGTA
>NC_090648.1:56443265-56548649 GCF_040937935.1 Hyperolius riggenbachi
CAGGTGCAGAATGCTCTCGTGATGGGACTAGTGTTGGGCGAACAGTGTTCGCCACTGTTCGGGTTCTGCAGAACATCACCCTGTTCAGGTGATGTTCGAGTTCGGCCGAACACCTCATGGTGTTCGGCCTTTTTAGTTCGGGTTCGCCCGAACAGCTCAATGCCCAGCCGAACAGGCCGAACAGGGCCCTGTTCGGCCGAATACTGCCCCTCTATGGGGTCGCAGGCATAAGGGGGGAGCATGCCCCGGTCGCGGGGGGGTCGGAAATTCCCCACACCCCCTCCGCTAGCGCTTCCCCTCTGCCCGCTTCCCCATACAAAAATTTTCCGTAAAGTTCAATAGTACCTTCAGTGGCTGGCTGGCTGGCACTGTGGTGTGAGTGAGTAGGAGGAGTCCGAGTAGGACGCGTTGAGGCCGGGCAGCGGGCGGTTCAGCGGTAGTACCCTTGTGGTACTTCCGCCCTTTCTCTGACCTCACGTCCTCTGCATACGAGGGTACGCGTCACGCGTACCCTAGTATGCGTCATCACGTAGAGGACGTGAGGTCAGAGAAAGGGCGGAAGTACCACAAGGGTACTACCGCTGAACCGCCCGCTGCCCGGCCTCAACGTGTCCTACTCGGACTCCTCCTACTCACTCACACCACAGTGCCAGCCAGCCACTGAAGGTACTATTGAACTTTACGGAAAATTTTTGTATGGGGAAGCGGGCAGAGGGGGGAGCGCTAGCGGAGGGGGTGGGGGGAATTTCCGACCCCCCCCGCGACTGGGGCATGCTCCCCCCTTATGCCTGTGACCCCATAGGGCCCCCAAAAGCGGGATGTTCGGGGGAGTTCGGGGTTCGGGCCGAACATGCCGAACATCTGGCCCATGTTCGGCGAACGGACCTGAACCCGAACATCCAGGTGTTCGCCCAACACTAGATGGGACGTGTGCTGGTGGCCGAGCATGCACAGAAGAGTGCGGCCGGCCAGAATACCAGGAACTTTTACATTTGAATGGAGCCACCAGAGAGGACAGCAAGGGAGCCCACAGACCTCATGGGGCAGGAGGAAGCCCCAGGTAAGTGTGAATACTGCCATTAACGCCGTCATATGTTCTCTTTAAGTGCTTTCTTGGTAACCAAATGTTGCAACATTTTGAGGCTACAAAACAACCTCTTACTCAAGAAATGCAATAACACAACATTGACCCATAATAGCCAATGCACTTGCTTTCAGTGAAAACTCTCTGCAGGTGCATTTTTGGTATGTTTGCGCTGGCAGGTACAGGTCAGTATTAGAGATGGGCCAAACGGTTTGCCCGCGAATGGTTCCAGGCGAACTTTGTATGGTTCGCGTTCGCCGGCAAAGGCGAAATTTTGCAGAAGTTCGGTTCGCCCCCATAATGCTCCATTAGGGCCAACTTTAACCCTATACATCACAGTCAGCAGGCACATTGTCACCAATCAGACTACACTCACTCCTGGAGCCCCACCCTCCCTTATAAAAGGCAAGGTTCTCCGGCTGTTTTACTCACTCATCTGCCTACAGTAATTAGTGAAGGGACAGCTGTTGACAGACTCTGCTAGGGAAGGCTTAGTTAGGCTCTTGTAGGCTTGTTAGCTTGCTCCTGGCTGATTGTTATGCCTTAACCTCCTTGGCGGTATGAAAAATACCGCCAGGAGGGAGCGCAGCAGTTTTTTAAAAAAAATTTTTTTTTTTAATCATGTAGCGAGCCTAGGGCTCGCTACATGATAGCCGCTGCTGAGCGGCATCCCCCCGCCCGCTTTGATCGCCTTCGGCGATCTCCGATCAGGAAATCCCGTTCATAGAACGGGATTTCCTGGAGGGCTTCCCCCGTCGCCATGGCGACGGGGCGGGATGACGTCACCGACGTCACTGACGTCGGGACGTCATTGGGAGTCCCGGGCCACCCCTCGGCGCTGCCTGGCACTGATTGGCCAGGCAGCGCTGGGGTCTGGGGGGGGGGGCCGCGCGCCGCAGCAGATAGCGGCGATCGGGCGGGGGCCGGCGGCGATCAGAGTGCTGGCGCAGCTATCAAAGTGCTAGCTGCGTCCAGCAAAAAAAAAATTATGAAAATCGGCCCAGCAGGGCCTGAGCGGCACCCTCCGGCGGCTTACCCCGTGTCACACACGGGGTTACCGCCAAGGAGGTTAAATAGCACCCCACAACAGCTTTCTCCTCCCTCCCTCCTTCCTTTCCTCCTCCTCCTCCAGAGGAGGATCTTGTCTTCCAGGGATTTGTAGGATGTCAAAAGCACGCTCACATACATTGGTCAGGAATCAAACCCAGATCAACTGCTTGGAGGGCAGCTATGCTCACCACTATACCACCAACACTACAGGCTGAAGCCAGCCTAGCTGGCCTGGGAAGGATGAAAAGCTCGGCGGCCATGCAACCATTCCTGTGCTAACCTGAAGCTTACTTGTGTCTTACAACACATTAGCTTAAGACTTTTCCAAATCCAATGCTCCAATATGGGGAAGCTTCTCTATTTGCTTTTTTTTTTTTAATTAAGGCTGGTGTCACAGTTCACTCATCTCTTCAAGTACAAAAAAGGCCCAGGAGTAGTCTTAGCTACCGTAATATCTATGTTACGGCAGGGCCCTTATTACACTTTCTCTTACAGGGCTATGGAAACCATTTTGCCCATGCGATAAAGCAAGGTGCAAAAAGGAAATCATGCCTACCGAGGTTCCGAGGTTCCAACCAAACTTTCGCGGTAGGTTTCGCGAATCCGGTTCGCAAACCTAAAATAGGAGGTTTGGCCCATTTCTAGTCAGTATTGAATTTATCATTGTAAGTCGTTCAAAACATTAGATCTTACCATACAGCACTTAATAATTTTCAAATTCAAAATATGGTATGGTAAGAACATGAGCTTTAGGGGAGAGGGAGGCATTTACCATATCTTGGACCATGCGGGCTGATGTAGTTCGGGTTGAGGTCCAGTCTCTGAATTCTGGCTATACATGGATAGGTAAAAATGGTTAGTCTTTGGAGCAGGGGGACCTTCCACTATATGTTTTCTTAAAATTTACATCAATCTCTGAATTTGGTGTACCTTAAAGTGTGCCACAGCAAAATATAATTTTACCCATTTAAAAAAAATAAAAATATTTTCTCAAAAAGAACATCTTGTACAAAATGTTTTTCCTTAGTCCCCAGTATTCCCTTTGTCTCCACTATTTTGTGTTTATATCATGTATGGGGACCTTCCTATCAACCGCTTAAAGGACAACTGAAGCGAGAGAGATATGGAGGCTGCCATATTTTTTTTAAGCAATACTAGTTGCCTGGCAGCCCTGCTGATCCCCTGTCTCTAATACTTTGGGCCATAGCATATGAACAAGCATATGCAGGTCAGGGTTTTCTGACAATATAGTCAGATCTCACAATATTGTGTGCATGCTTATTTCTGGTGTTATTCAGACTCTACTGCAGCCAAATAGACCAGCAGGGCTGGCAGGTAACTGGTATTGTTTAAAAGGAAATAAATATGGCAGCCTCCATATTCTTCTCACTACAATTGTCCTTTATGTCGATATTGACTTCAATGCAATTCACAAAAATTTGCAGTACTGGGGGGGCTGGAGTATACATAATATTATGTAGAAAACATTACATTGTACCTAGGTTTTGTAGACAGATTATATTAACATGTGCAGCCCTAAAGTCTCCCATTTAACCAGACCATTTTAACATGTGCAGATAGTATGCCCCCAACTCAGCAAGTGCAGTTATTCTGTCACCAACACAACAAGTGCAGATATTGTGATACTAACATAGCAAGTCATATGTGAGCCATAATGTCACCAAATGGCCTGCAAAAGCCTGCTTCGCAATCCGAAAGTCTTTGTGGGCCAGACAAATAAGCATACCCGGGTGACAACCTGCTGTCCAATTGGACAACGGTGAATGATTGGAAGCCAGTAAATGACTTATTTCTGGCTTTCATGTGAAAGGGTGGTGTCAGCACTGCTATTCTATATGTGGACTGCCAATTTTTAAAGATTCAGTGGTCTGCATCTATAAGTAATACATTTTGTGTGTGGAGGGCCAGTAAAAAAGCCTCAGGGGGCCTTAGTTTGAGGACCACTGCTTTCAGTGGTTAATGTGTTACCACTGTGACTTTTTAAAGATTGCTTGATAAATACTAAGCTTTATACAGTACTCCTGTTGGTATATTATATATAAGGACGGCCCATCTTCTAAGCGAGCAATGGCCCTCTGGAGAAAATTGGAAAGTCCTTAGATACCAGTCTGTGACATATGGTGGAAGGACTTCCCTTTTATGCATGGAACACTATGGATGTATTGCAGTGACTTGATCAGTTCTGTATCAAAGAAGAGTAGTTACTCCTAGGTATAGACTTCAAGTGTCTGCACAAATGTATTCCTCTCAAGATTAAACTTGATGCAGTGTCACACTTTCTGCAATTAGCAAGATCACAGTCACCATCTATCAATCAAATGCAGGTCCAGATGCTGAAGATTGTACTAACAAGCAAATGATTTTAGTTTTGATGGGAAATCCTACATCAACAGCACGGCACATTGATATTCATGGTGTGCACACTGGTATACGCATGCCTACACTTGGGTTGGTGGGAGGCATGTATATACCAACAAAACATTCTGCGCGCATGCCAAGCTCTGGATCAGGTACATTGGTGATGTGACAAAGTGATTGGCTACTATGCTACCCTCCTCCAACCATCGAGCATGTCCAGATGTGGGAGATGCAGTGTGTGCACTTATGTCGACTCACTAAAGTAACTTACTAGAACAGGTACTTTGAATCAATTCCACGTAAAGAGCTTTTTGAACTGCTTGTCCACTCGAGTGATCTATACGGTGACCTGTCCTTGTAACAAACAAAAATACAACTTGCGCCACTTCTCCATACAATGCATTCGTTTTCCCCTCACAATCATGAGTTACTGTACAAAAGTGTGTTAAATTCACACAAAATGCACATATTGTGTGGCAAAATGCTTGTGGGGAATAGTCTGCAATTCTTGCGGACACAAGTGTGATCCCTCACTCAAGAAGGTTTGCATTATTAAAGGACAACTGATCTGTGAGGGATAGAGAGACTGTCTGCCATATTTATTTCCTTATAAACAAAACCAGTTTCCTGGCATCCTGCTGATCGATCTCTCTTGCATCAGTAGTATCTGATTCACACACCTGAATAGCTTTGGCAGGGCCAGTTGCTGGGTGAATGGTTCCTGGTGAACAGTTGCCGATCACCAGCTTGTGATACGGGCAAAAAGTATGAGCCGATTGCGCCCACTTTCCCATAGGGACATTTATTTGACCCTTCACTCTGAAGTCAGGTGGGACAGAACAACCAATCCAAACTGATCACTAGAGGTGGGCCGAACGGTTCGCCGGCGAACGGTTCCAGGCGAACTTTCCCGGAAGTTCGATTCGCCCCATAGTGCTCTATGAGGGTCAACTTTGACCCTCTGCATCACAGTCAGCAGGCGCATTGTAGCCAATCGGGCTACGCTAAGCCCTGGAGCCCCACCCCCCCTTATATAAGGCAGGCTCCGGCGGCCATTAGCCTCACTCGTGTGCCTGCTAGAGACAGAATAGGGACAGCTGCTGCAGACTTGTTCTCCTAGGGACAGATTAGTCAGGCTCTTGCCTTCTTAGCTTGCTTAGCTGAATCTTATTGCTATAATAGCACCCCAGAAAAGCTATTTTCAGAGCTCATCCTGCTGTGATCAATTTTTTTTCTGTGTTTGAAACTGACACTTGTGGTGTTTAGACAGCATTGCTAATTCATACTGTGTGTCCCACTGCCAGCAGCAGCAGCACATTCAGTGACTAATACTACCTGTGTGTGTGATACACTTGTGTTGTTTAGGCAGCATTGCTAATTCATACTGTGTGTGTCCCACTGCCAGCAGCAGCAGCAGCACATTCAGTGACTACTACTTGTGTGTGTGATACACTTGTGTTGCTTAGACAGCATTGCTAATTCATACTGTGTGTCCCACTGCCAGCAGCAGCAGCAGCAGCACATTCAGTGACTAGTACTACCTGTGTGTGTGATACACTTGTGTTGTTTAGACAGCATTGCTAATTCATACTGTGTGTCCCACTGGCACTGCCAGCAGCAGCAGCACATTCAGTGACTACTACCTGTGTGTGTGATACACTTGTGTTGCTTAGACAGCATTGCTAATTCATAATGTGTGTGTACCACTGCCAGCAGCCCACCAGCATTCAGCAGCACATTCAGTGACACCTGTGTGTGTGACAGGGAGCTGCACATTGTACTACCTACCCAGTACTGCATTTACCTACTACTAGTACCTGTTGTGTTTAGTTAACCCACCTCATCACTGCATACACCTACGATTGTGTTGAGTGAACCCACCTCGCTGCACATAACTACCTTTTGTGTTGAGTGAACTTGCGTCACTGCATATAACTACCTTTTAAGTTGAGTGAACTCACCTCACTGCATATATAACTACCTTTGGGTTTAGTGAACTCAGCTGACTGCCTATAGCTACCTTTTGGGTTCAGTGAATTCACCTCACTGCATATAGCTACCTTTTGTGTTCAGTGAATTCACCTCACTGCATAATAGCTACCTTTTGTATTCAGTGAATTCACCACACTGCATATATAACTACCTTTGGGTTGAGTGAACTCACCTCACTGCACATAGCTATCTTCTGTGTTCAGTGAACTCACCTCACTGCATATAGCTACCTTTTGTGTTCAGTGAATTCACCTCACTGCATATAGCCACCTTTTGTGTTCAGTGAACTCACCACACTGCATATATAACTACCTTTGGGTTGCGTGAACTCACCTCACTGCACATAGCTACCTTCTGTGTTCAGTGAACTCACCTCACTGCATATATAACTACCTTTGGGTTTAGTGAACTCACCTCACGGCACATAGCTACCTTCTGTGTTCAGTGAACTCACCTCACTGCATATATAACTACCTTTGGGTTGAGTGAACTCAGCTGACTGCATATAGCTACCATTTGTGTTCAGTGAATTCACCTCACTGCATATATCTACCTTTTGTGTTCAGTGAATTCACCTCACTGCATATAGCTACCTTTTGTGTTCAGTGAATTCACCTCACTGCATATACCTACCTTTTGTGTTCAGTGAACTCACCACACTGCATATATAACTACCTTTGAGTTGAGTGAACTCACCTCACTGCACATAGCTACCTTCTGTGTTCAGTGAACTCACCTCACTGCATATATAACTACCTTTGGGTTGAGTGAACTCACCTCACTGCATATAGCTACCTTTTGTGTTCAGTGAATTCACCTCACTGCATATAGCTACCTTTTGTGTTCAGTGAATTAACCTCACTGCATATACCTACCTTTTGTGTTCAGTGAATTCACCTCACTGCATATAGCTACCTTTTGTGTTCAGTGAATTCACCTCACTGCATATAGCTACCTTTTGTGTTCAGTGAACTCACCACACTGCATATATAACTACCTTTGGGTTGAGTGAACTCACCTCACTGCACATAGCTACCTTCTGTGTTCAGTGAACTCACCTCACTGCATATATAACTACCTTTGGGTTGAGTGAACTCACCTCACTGCATATAGCTACCTTTTGTGTTCAGTGAATTCACCTCACTGCATATATAACTACCTTTGGGTTGAGTTAACTCACCTCACTGCACATAGCTACCTTTTGTGTTCAGTGAATTCACCTCACTGCATATAGCTACCTTTTGTGTTCAGTGAACTCACCACACTGCATATATAACTACCTTTGGGTTGAGTGAACTCACCTCACTGCACATAGCTACCTTCTGTGTTCAGTGAACTCACCTCACTGCATATATAACTACCTTTGGGTTTAGTGAACTCACCACACTGCACATAGCTACCTTCTGTGTTCAATGAACTCACCTCACTGCATATATAACTACCTTTGGGTTGAGTGAACTCAGCTGACTGCATATAACTACCTTTTGTGTTCAGTGAATTCACCTCACAGCATATAGCTACCTTTTGTGTTCAGTGAATTCACCTCACTGCATATAGCTACCTTTTGTGTTCAGTGAACTCACCACACTGTATATCTAACTACCTTTGGGTTGAGTGAACTCACCTCACTGCACATAGCTACCTTCTGTGTTCAGTGAACTCACCTCACTGCATATATAACTACCTTTGGGTTGAGGGAACTCACCTCACTGCACATAGCTACCTTCTGTGTTCAGTGAACTCACCTCACTGCATATAGCTACCTTTTGTGTTCAGTGAATTCACCTCACTGCATATAGCTACCTTTTGTGTTCAGTGAACTCACCACACTGCATATATAACTACCTTTGGGTTGAGTGAACTCACCTCACTGCACATAGCTACCTTCTGTGTTCAGTGAACTCACCTCACTGCATATATAACTACCTTTGGGTTGAGTGAACTCAGCTGACTGCATATAGCTACCTTTTGTGTTCAGTGAACTCACCACACTGCATATATAACTACCTTTGTGTTGAGTGAACTCACCTCACTGCACATAGCTACCTTCTGTGTTCAGTGAACTCACCTCACTGCATATATAACTACCTTTGGGTTTAGCGAACTCACCTCACTGCACATAGCTACCTTCTGTGTTCAGTGAACTCACCTCACTGCATATATAACTACCTTTGGGTTGAGTAAACTCAGCTGACTGCATATAGCTACCTTTTGTGTTCAGTGAATTTACCTCACTGCATATAGTTACCTTCTGTGTTCAGTGAATTCACCTCACTGCATATAGCTACCTTTTGTGTTCAGTGAACTCACCACACTGCATATATAACTACCTTTGGGTTGAGTGAACTCACCTCACTGCACATAGCTACCTTTTGTGTTCAGTGAATTCACCTCACTGCATATAGCTACCTTTTGTGTTCAGTGAACTCACCACACTGCATATATAACTACCTTTGGGTTGAGTGAACTCACCTCACTGCACATAGCTACCTTCTGTGTTCAGTGAACTCACCTCACTGCATATATAACTACCTTTGGGTCGAGTGAACTCACCACACTGCACATAGCTACCTTCTGTGTTCAGTGATCTCACCTCACTGCATATATAACTACCTTTGAGTTGAGTGAACTCAGCTGACTGCATATAGCTACCTTTTGTGTTCAGTGAATTCACCTCACTGCATATAGCTACCGTTTGTGTTCAGTGAAGTTCACTGCATATAGCTACCTTTTGTGTTCAGTGAACTCACCACACTGCATATATAACTACCTTTGGGTTGAGTGAACTCGCCTCACTGCACATAGCTACCTTCTGTGTTCAGTGAACTCACCTCACTGCATATATAACTACCTTTGGGTTGAGTGAACTCAGCTGACTGCATATAGCTACCTTTTGTGTTCAGTGAATTCACCTCACTGCATATAAAACTACCTTTGGGTTGAGTGAACTCACCTCACTGCACATAGCTACCTTCTGTGTTCAGTGAACTCACCTCACTGCATATATAACTACCTTTGGGTTGAGTGAACTCAGCTGACTGCATATAGCTACCTTTTGTGTTCAGTGAACTCACCACACTGCATATATAACTACCTTTGTGTTGAGTGAACTCACCTCACTGCACATAGCTACCTTCTGTGTTCAGTGAACTCACCTCACTGCATATATAACTACCTTTGGGTTGAGGGAACTCACCTCACTGCACATAGCTACCTTCTGTGTTCAGTGAACTCACCTCACTGCATATATAACTACCTTTGGGTTGAGTAAACTCAGCTGACTGCATATAGCTACCTTTTGTGTTCAGTGAATTTACCTCACTGCATATAGTTACCTTCTGTGTTCAGTGAATTCACCTCACTGCATATAGCTACCTTTTGTGTTCAGTGAACTCACCACACTGCATATATAACTACCTTTGGGTTGAGTGAACTCACCTCACTGCACATAGCTACCTTTTGTGTTCAGTGAATTCACCTCACTGCATATAGCTACCTTTTGTGTTCAGTGAACTCACCACACTGCATATATAACTACCTTTGGGTTGAGTGAACTCACCTCACTGCACATAGCTACCTTCTGTGTTCAGTGAACTCACCTCACTGCATATAGCTACCTTTTGTGTTCAGTGAATTCACCTCACTGCATATAGCTACCTTTTGTGTTCAGTGAACTCACCACACTGCATATATAACTACCTTTGGGTTGAGTGAACTCACCTCACTGCACATAGTTACCTTCTGTGTTCAGTGAACTCACCTCACTGCATATATAACTACCTTTGGGTTGAGTGAACTCAGCTGACTGCATATAGCTACCTTTTGTGTTCAGTGAATTCACCTCACTGCATATAGCTACCTTTTGTGTTCAGTGAATTCACCTCACTGCATATAGCTACCTTTTGTGTTCAGTGAACTCACCACACTGCATATATAACTACCTTTGGGATGAGTGAACTCACCTCACTGCACATAGCTACCTTCTGTGTTCAGTGAACTCACCTCACTGCATATATAACTACCTTTGGGTTGAATGAACTCAGCTGACTGCATAAAGCTACCTTTTGTGTTCAGTGAATTCACCTCACTGCATATAGCTACCTTTTGTGTTCAGTGAATTCACCTCACTGCATATAGCTACCTTTTGTGTTCAGTGAATTCACCGCACTGCATATAGCTACCTTTTGTGTTTAGTGAATTCACCTCACTGCATATACCTAGCTTCCCACCGAGATGGACAAAATGGACAAACCAGGTAGAGGAAGAGGTAGAGGCAGACCCAGAGGAAGGCCACCTGGCACTGGCAGGTCTGTGCAAGGTGGTGTTGCTGTGATTTTGTGCGGACCTGGACCAAAGTACAGTGCTCAGAAGAAGGCACGTGCCATCACTTCCCAAAATTGTGAGGTTGTGCTTGAGTATTTAACATAGAAAACCTCATCTCCTGCAGCCACCAGCACTACAACAAGTGCCACATCCGCTGCATTTGACACTTCGCAGTAGTTATTTGGTGGTGATAGTATAGACGTAGGTGGCGAGTTAGGTGGCGATAGTATAGACGTAATGTGTGAGGAGGGGCATGATTATCCACCTGAAGTTGGTGCAGTTGAGGAGGTGTCTGAGGAAAGCGAAGCTGGGCAGGAGGATTATGATGACCTTTATACAGATGTCACGTATGTCCCCAATAGAGGAGATGACCAGGGGGACAGTTCAGAGCGGGAGCCAGAGAGGAGTAGGAGGAGACGTTTCCATGATAGAAGCAGAGGGAGCTCATCCTCAGAAACAGCTGGGGGCAGTGTCCGGCACCATGTATCGCCAGCTATGGCCAGCCAGCCAACATGCCCTTCAAGGTCAGCTGTTGATGCCACTGTAGTGCCATCACCCCAGGGGGGCTCTGCAGTTTGGAAATATTTTACGGTGTGTGCCTCAGATAGGAGCAAAGCCATCTGTTCTCTCTGCCTCCAAAAATTGAGCCGTGGAAAGGCCAACACTCACGTAGGGACAAGTGCCTTACGAAGGCACCTGGAGAAAAGGCACAAACAGCTATGGGAAGAACACCTGAGGAAAAGCAGCACCCCTCAAAAGACAAGCCACCCTCCTTCTCCTCTTCCTCCTTCAGGTGCATCGTCTTCATCCGCTTTCTCCCTTGAACCTTCACAGCCACCCTCCTTCACACCGCCTCTGCCCTTGAGCGGTTCCTGCTCCTCTGCCCACAGCAGTAGCCAGGTGTCCGTGAAGGAAGTCTTTGAGCGGAAGAAGCCAATTTCGGCCAGTCAACCTCTTGCCCGGCGTCTGACAGCTGGTGTGGCGGAACTGTTAGCTCGCCAGCTATTACCATACAAGCTGGTGGAGTCAGAGGCTTTCCGTAAATTTGTGGCCATTGGGACACCGCAGTGGAAGATACCAGGCCGCACTTATTTTTCACGAAAGGCCATACCCAAACTGTACCGTGCAGTTCAGAGGCAAGTGGTGTCATCTATTGCAAAGAGCGTTGGGTCAAGGGTCCACCTGACCACGGATGCCTGGTCTGCCAAGCACGGGCAGGGCCGCTACATTACGTACACAGCCCATTGGGTCAACCTGGTGACCAATGGCAGCAAGCAGGGAGTACGTGGTTGTGCAGCGGACCGACTTGTCACACCTCCACGGCTTGCAGGCAGGCCTCCTGCCACCTCCTCTCCTTCTCCTCCAGCTACATCCTCTTCACTGTCAACCTCCTCTTCCTCCTTGGCTGAGTGTCAGTTGAACTCTAGCAGTGCTGCCATCTCCTCTTCCGCTCCAGCTACACAGCCCCATCTCCCCAGAGCCTACGCTGCATGCCAGGTACGACGGTGTCACGCAATTTTAGACATGTCTTGCCTCAAAGTGGAGAGTCACACTAGAGCAGCTCTCCTGGCTGCTCTTAACAAACAGGTGGAGCAATGGCTGACCCCGCACCAGCTGGAGATCGGCAACGTGGTGTGTGACAACGGCAGCAATCTCCTTTCGGCTTTGAATTTGGGAAAGCTGACACGTACCCTGCATGGCACATGTGCTGAATCTGGTCATGCAAAGATTTGTCTCAAAGTACCCAGGCTTAGATGACGTCCTGAAGCAGACCAGGAAGTTGTGTGGGCATTTCAGGCGGTCTTATACGGCCATGGCACGGCTTGCGGACATTCAGCGGAAAAACAACTTGCCGGTGAGACGCTTGATATGCGATAGCCCGACTCGCTGGAATTCCACCCTGCTCATGTTCTCTCGCCTGCTAGACCAGGAGAAAGCCGTCACCCAGTACCTGTACAGCTACAGTAGAAGGACACAATCTGGGAAGATGGGTATGTTGTGGCCCAACAGCTGGACACTGATGCGAAATGCATGCAGGACCATGCGGCCGTTTGAGGGGGTGACCAACCTGGTGAGTCGCGCTGAAGGCACCATCAGCGACTTGATCCCCTACGCTTACTTCCTGGAGCGTGCCGTGCGTAGAGTGGTGGATGAAGCTGTGGAGGAGTGGGAACAGGAACAGCTATGGCAGGAGGAGTCATGGGACCAATTTTCAGCCGAACCACAGGTTTCCTCAACACCTGCGGCACCACAGAGGGGGGAGGAGGAGGAAGAAGAGGAGTCGTGTGGGGAAGGAGAGGAGTCAGACTCGGATGATTATGAGGAAGGTGTTTCTGTGGAGGAGGAAGAGGCGGCAGAAGAACAACCGCAGCAGCCGTCACAGGGGGCTTCTGCTGCTCCACGTTCCCGTGGTATTGTCCGTGGCTGGGGGGAGGAAGAGGAGTTGCGTGACGTTACTGTGGAAGAGCAAAAGGAGATGGAGAGTACATCTGGATCTGAATTTGTGCAGATGGCCTCTTTCATGTTGTCCAGCCTGTTGAGGGACCCCCGTATCAAAAAACTCAAGGGGAATGACCTGTACTGGGTGGCCACGCTACTAGACCCTCGGTACAGGCACAAAGTGGCAGACCTGTTACCAACTCCACACAAGGCGGAAAGGATGCTGCACTTGCAGAACAAGCTGTCAATGATGCTTTACAATGCATTTAAGGGTGATGTGACAGTACAACGCAATGAAGGTACCACTGGCAGTATTCCTCCTCCTCCTCACCAGTCCACACAGGCAAGGACAGGCCGCTCCAGCGATCTCGGGGTGATGTCGGACATGTGGACATTCTTTAGTCCAACGCCTCGCAGTAGCCCTTCGGGATCCACCCTCCACCAACGCCTGGACCGGCAGGTAGCCGACTTCCTGGCCTTAAGTGTGGATGTACACACTGCGACTGCGAGCAGCAAGGATGAACACCTTGCTCTACTGGTTGCGCATGCTTGACCTGTGGCCAGAGCTGTCTCAATTTGCCATACAACTTCTCTCTCGCCCTGCCGCAAGCGTCCTGTCAGAAAGGACCTTCAGTGCAGCTGGAGGCATTGTCACTGAGAAGAGAAGTTGCCTAAGTCATGACAGTGTTCAGTACCTGACCTTTATCAAAATGAATGAACGAGGCATGGATCCCTGAGGGCTATTGCACGACCGAAGACTAAGTCAGTGTAACGCTTGGTGGTGTATTCTCCACAGTCAGCATGCAACGCATGAGCTGGCGTGGAGGAGGTACACACACTAGCACCAGGAAACAGGCTATCCCTAGTATAGTGGAGGGGAGGACTGACTGCAATAGGAGATTGTGGCGCACAGAGCCGGTGCAGATCTGACAGCCACAAACAATGCTTTCGTTATAACGTCTCAGCGCAAAGTAGCGCTGAGCGCACAAACCAGAACTGAGGAGATCAGGACAGGTAGACAGAATGAACGCTTGCTAGCTAGCGGCTACTTAGCGACAGCAAGCGTCCAAAACCAGACAGACTGGAATGAGGCAGCCAATGCGATGCGGCGATGGCGTGCCTCACAAAGACAGGACAGGATAGTCAGAAAACAGCAGGATTAAGATAGATGAACGTAACACAGATAAATATACAATAAGTATGTTTTCCTAGCGTATTACAATTACAGCTATCAATGAAACTATTTGTAACTTCTGACTAACATATGTACATATCGGCAATGAACCGATATAGGACATAAGCAGGAACGCTGACTAGGAATGGAGTAACACAGGGAACAGGACTCAGAAGGATTCGCTATCTCTTCGCAGAGATGAACGCAATCCACAAACGGTAACAGAACAGGATTCAGAAGGATTCGTTATCTCTTCGCAGAGATGAACGCAATCCACAAACAGAACCAGGAGCAGGGTAACTACCTCAGCACGGGTGGTCACGGTACGCGCAACCTACCAAAACGTGCTGGAAAGCTGACTAACTGCACACAGGATATAAACAGTTCGTGTACGTATACATCAGCGACACTGATGTATCACGTAACACAAATACAAGGAAAATAATAAACGTGCTGGTATGCATATATATTGGCAATGAACCAATATATGATGCAAAGACTAGCAAAGTATCTTTATAACAAGAAACACGATCGGGGGCTAAAGCGACAGCAAGGGCTTAAGCTGAAGCTATGAAAACCCAAGGAAACCCTGCAGGAAGCAGATCTTTATACTGAGGTCATCCAATGGGAGCAGACATGCAGATTCCCACACAGGTGAATGATAATCAGTCACAAGCTGACAGCAGGGAAAGACAGACAAAGCTATGCAACTTGCATGGAAATAGATCATAACTGCCTGAGCTGCAGCACTACTACTTCCAGTAATAGCTGCTGCAGCAGCGATCATTACAGTACCCCCGCCTTTAAAAGCGGATTCCAGACGCTTTTCAAAACTGAAATTCCCAACAAAACAGTCTGACTGATAATTCATGATGACCGGGACAGCCCGGCAAGACCGAATTCCAGAATCAGTCCCCACAAGACTGGACCCATCAGAACCAGAACCTACAGAACCATGCCCATCAGTACTACAAGCCCCAGTGTGACACCCATCAGAACCATGATTTCCAGAAGAAAGCCCTCCGAAACTCCCTGAGCGATACCCACCGCCTTCCAGGAACCGTTCAGAAACGCCAAAGCCTTTGCAATGCCCACCGGTACTGTCTTTACCAACACAAAACCCACTGTTGAACCAGTCCAATGCACCAGGACAAGTTTTCTCAGAGACCTCCCAGAACACCTTGAAGCTCCAAAGAGATCCCCATAGGTCAGAATGCCCCTTAGGCTCACATGGAGAACCATCAAGAACCCCTATGGAACCTAGGGCAATTCCCGAGTCAGGGCCACAAGGACAAACATCAATATCAGGGCTTTCAGGGACCAGAACCATCTCTGGGCATGCAGGCAGACTGGCAATATCAGAACGTGTTCCCACTAAGGAAGCATCAGAGCACGCTAACACCTTAGACACACTTGGGCATTCTGGCACACAAAGAACATCTGGGCACACCGGCACAAAAGAAACCTCTGGGCATGTCAAGGAACTGTGAGCCTCAGGGTCAGCCAAGACAGGACCAAAACCAGGACCGGCCAAAAAAAATCATCATGACTAAACTTCGCAACTACTGGACTTTTACACGAGAATGCTGGATCAGACTTAGATGTCGCTGATTCCAGCAAAGTCAGTAACAAATCAGATTCAGGGGCACTAACAAGACAGGACAAATCTTCTGATGTATGCACTGAACCAGACAGGGACTCCACAACTACCTCTGGACTGGACAGAGACTCATTTAATACACTGGATTGGAGCTCATGAGGCGCTGCAGAACAAGTCAGTATTGCAGCAGCCCCCACTGGACTAGGCAAAACTGAGGAATTCCCTGGACAGGAAGGGAACTCTGGAACCTCTGCCACAGCGGCCAGAGAACCAGAATCTTTCAGGATACAGGGCTGGGTTTCAGGAACACTCATCAGACCGGACTGAAATTCTGAGATTTCTATTATTTTGACCAGAGAATCAGAATTATCCATGTTACAGGGCAAGACTTCTGAAACATTCAGAGGACAGGGCTGGAGTTCCTCGGCTGTTACAACACTGGAGAGGGACTCAACAACATTGGTTAAATCAGACTGTGTACAGGACAAGGTATCTGACACACTTGCTGACGAGGACAATATTTCAATGGCTTCTGCTTTGCTGGGCAGAAATTCATCAAGTTTTATTAGAGCAGACTGTAATTCCAAAACAGCTGCTAGACAAGTGAATATTACTGCAACACCAACTGAGGTAAGCAGTGCTTCAGCCTCCTCTGCTAGAGGGTTTAAAGTATCCAAAGTACAGGGTGAAGCATAAGACTCTGCGACCACAGCTTCACTGGACAGGATCACTGAACAGTCCATATTGCAGGGCAAAACCATGGAAGCACCTGCTGGACAGCATAATGATTCTGTGACCTGAGTTTCATTGGAGAGATCTACTGCACAATTCATGGTACAGGGCAAATTTATTGGAAAATTTTCTGAACAAGGTAATAATTCTGCGATTTCAGGTTCACATAGCAGATGCTCTGAGCTATTCACGAAACTAGAGCGAGGTGTAGAAACAGGAAGATCAAGACACAATGTTTGCGCATCTGAATCACCATTCATTTGTAAAATTGGAAAATTCAGATGCTGGGGTTCTGAGTTTACTAGACAGGATTGCTGGGACTCGGAAACTGATGTAGTGCATCTATTGGCATCTGCTGGATCAGACAGGAGTTGAACTTTATTAACACAGGTAATTTCTGCAGAAGTGTTTGCAGAGACAGGCAAGATTTTTCTGGTGTCTGTTTCACTAAACAAAGAGTCATGAGTACTGGCTAGGCTGGACTCGGAAGTCAGCAGGACCTCTGGATTCTCTGCTGAGAAATTTGCGCAGGGCAAGGTTAAGAATGTATCAGTGGCTTCTGTTTTACTGGGAAGTAACACTGGGTTATCCATGGTACAGGGTGGAATTGCAGGAACTTCAATTTCACACAAAAAGAGCTCCGAATCACCTGCTGAATCAGCCAAAGGTGCTGAAGCAGGCGGGTCAGAACGCCAAATTTGCGAATTCGGAGTCACATAAAAATCATCCAAAATCAGTTCCCACACATCAATCAAGGGAGCCACACAGTCATACCTACACACACCAGCCTCTATTAGGTTATAGGCTGACTTAATGCATGCGTTCAATACCATTTCACTTTTTGCACTGTAAAATTGACAAAATGAACTTGAATCATTCTTCCATTCACAGACCAGGGCTTCCATCTCTCCCCTCTCGAATGGAGGATCCCATGCATACTTAACAGCGAAACATTTAGGCTGATCACAGTCTGCAGATATGATTGTGGCAGGCACATGTATAGGGTTAATTAGCAGGTGATTGGCAGATTCCTTATTCTTAAGAATCTCCAATACCTGTAGCAAGTGTTGAACTGTAGTGTATGCAAACTTCCCTTGGTTCACAAATAAGTTGATTTGTTCAATACTCTGTAATATCTCATCATAATCATACTCAGATAATTCTTTTAAACAAAAATCTTTATTTTCCCTAGCCAGGGAGGAAAGTTCATTAGTAGTTTCATAAGTCCATTTAACTCCCCTGAAAGACAATTGCATTTCATTATCTGTTAATGGCAGAATCTCATTATAGGTCTCAGTCGCTAAGGATAACGATTCTGCAGATTGGACACGTTTCTTAGAACGTTTGCGTTTTGCCTTTGACCTTGCGGTTTTTGGTGATTTATTCAAAGCTGCAGGAAAATTATCAGTAACACTTTCTGCTTGCTGCTCATTCTTGCAAGCAATTGAAGGAGCAGCTGATTGGCCTGCTGCCAGGAGTTCATTAAGAGGAAAAGGCAATGGATCTATGCGCAACCAGTTATGGATCACAAACGCTAGAAATTCCAGCGGTCTATCTTTCAAATCGGAATGATTGAGAACATCAAATGCCCACTGGAATAATTCCCCTTTAAACAAAATATAACTTAGTTGGAGTGCCCAGGTTGAAACAGGAGTCGCTTGGAGATCAGGATTGGCCAGGAACCTGGCACATTCAGAGAAAAACTCATTTTCTGTTTCAGAGCTAAGTTCTTCAAATTTCTTAAAGGAACAGGAACCATAATTAACAGTGTCATACTTTCTGGGAATCCCCCCCACAATGGGGATTGGTAATGGGGTTTTCATAATGTAACGCTTGGTGGTGTATTCTCCACAGTCAGCATGCAACGCATGAGCTGGCGTGGAGGAGGTACACACACTAGCACCAGGAAACAGGCTATCCCTAGTATAGTGGAGGGGAGGACTGACTGCAATAGGAGATTGTGGCGCACAGAGCCGGTGCAGATCTGACAGCCACAAACAATGCTTTCGTTATAACGTCTCAGCGCAAAGTAGCGCTGAGCGCACAAACCAGAACTGAGGAGATCAGGACAGGTAGACAGAATGAACGCTTGCTAGCTAGCGGCTACTTAGCGACAGCAAGCGTCCAAAACCAGACAGACTGGAATGAGGCAGCCAATGCGATGCGGCGATGGCGTGCCTCACAAAGACAGGACAGGATAGTCAGAAAACAGCAGGATTAAGATAGATGAACGTAACACAGATAAATATACAATAAGTATGTTTTCCTAGCGTATTACAATTACAGCTATCAATGAAACTATTTGTAACTTCTGACTAACATATGTATATATCGGCAATGAACCGATATAGGACATAAGCAGGAACGCTGACTAGGAATGGAGTAACACAGGGAACAGGACTCAGAAGGATTCGCTATCTCTTCGCAGAGATGAACGCAATCCACAAACGGTAACAGAACAGGATTCAGAAGGATTCGTTATCTCTTCGCAGAGATGAACGCAATCCACAAACAGAACCAGGAGCAGGGTAACTACCTCAGCACGGGTGGTCACGGTACGCGCAACCTACCAAAACGTGCTGGAAAGCTGACTAACTGCACACAGGATATAAACAGTTCGTGTACGTATACATCAGCGACACTGATGTATCACGTAACACAAATACAAGGAAAATAATAAACGTGCTGGTATGCATATATATTGGCAATGAACCAATATATGATGCAAAGACCAGCAAAGTATCTTTATAACAAGAAACACGATCGGGGGCTAAAGCGACAGCAAGGGCTTAAGCTGAAGCTATGAAAACCCAAGGAAACCCTGCAGGAAGCAGATCTTTATACTGAGGTCATCCAATGGGAGCAGACATGCAGATTCCCACACAGGTGAATGATAATCAGTCACAAGCTGACAGCAGGGAAAGACAGACAAAGCTATGCAACTTGCATGGAAATAGATCATAACTGCCTGAGCTGCAGCACTACTACTTCCAGTAATAGCTGCTGCAGCAGCGATCATTACAGTCAGTCCCCACAGACAGCATCTCTGCCTGTAGGCCGTTTGACTGCCTTCTCCGCCACCACCACCAGGGTCCAGGACTCTAGGCGGATTCCAGAATTTTTAAGGCCGCTGCTAGCAGCGGGCGCTATACTAATTTTTCTGGGGCGTGCACATGCCTGCCTAATTTTTCTGGCTGAACTGCAGGCGGCTTCAACAAAAAAACAATAGGCATGTACATGTGCCCATCCCCCTTCATGATCATTACCTTGCCGCGGTGAAGGGGCTTGCGTATCACAATGAAGCAATGACCGCTGGCTATATGAGTGTCTCGGGTGGGGGTGGCACACCAAAGATAATAAGGTCGTTGTTTCATTGTGGTCAGACCAAATTTGATCAGCTGGATAGTCACTGTTCTGTCATTCAGCTACATCAGCCGGGCGAGCATATGGGCTGAAAAGCCACCATTAGCTGCACTCTCGTCATGGTGCGCACCAGTCCAGCACGGCAGTCACTACCCAAACGGCTGTTTGCAGTCACTGCATACCTTTCACTGCATCTGTGACTGCACATTATACCTGGCAGTCAGTGCATAACTTGCACTTGAATGGATACAGTTTCAAACAATTTAAAAATACAACCATCTAAAGCTTCAAACAATTTAAAAATACAACCATCTACATTTTCAAACAATTTATAAAAATGCCAACAAAAATTGCCCTCCGTAAAACATTCTTGGCAAATGCTTTCGACTTGGTCTGTCTTCCGTTGGCTCAAGGGTCCATCTGACCACAGATGCCTGGTCTGCAAAGCACGGTCAGGGAAGCTACAGCATGGGTCTCAGCAGGCTCCCACTTCGGGCCGGAATCCAACCTTCTTCATTCCCCGCAGTGACAATGGCAGACTTGCCCTCCATAACGGATTCTCGCCGGAGACCAACCTGGTGAATCGCAGTGAAGGCACCATCAGACTTGCCCTCCATAACGGATTCCCGTTAAAGGATTTAAAGTTAATTCATTACAATTAGGGCCTCAAAAGGTCCTCCTGAGTCCTGTATTGCTATTTTTGGTCACTACCTCGGGGCGGGCGTGCATGCCTGCCTGCCTGCTGCCCTCCTTGCCTGGATGTGTGGTGGTAGCCGTTGATCAGGCTCCAACTCCGGAACGCAATACAACCATCTAAAGTTTCAAACAATTTAAAAATACAACCATCTAAAGTTTCAAACAATTTAAAAATACAACCATCTACATTTTCAAACAATTTACAAAAAGGCCAACAAAAATTGCCCTCCGTAAAACATTCTTGGCAAATGCTTTCGACTTGGTTTGTCTTCCGCTGGCTCAAGGGTCCATCTGACCACAGATACCTGGTCTGAAAAGCACAGTCAGGGCAGCTACAGCATGGGTCTCAGCAGGCTCCCACTTCGGGCCGGAATCCAACCTTCATTCCCTGCGGTGACAATGGCAGACTTGCCCTCCATAACGGATTCTCGCCGGAGACCAACCTGGTGAATCGCAGTGAAGGCACCATCAGACTTGCCCTCCATAACGGATTCCCGTTAAAGGATTTAAAGTTGATTCATTACAATTAGGGCCTCAAAAGGTCCTCCTGAGTCCTGTATTTTTATTTTTGGTCACTACCTCGGGGCGGGCGTGCATGCCTGCCTGCCTGCTGCCCTCCTTGCCTGGATGTGTGGTGGTAGCCGTTGATCAGGCGCCAACTCCGGAACGCAATACAACCATCTAAAGTTTCAAACAATTTAAAAATACAACCATCTAAAATTTCAAACAATTTAAAAATACAACCATCTACATTTTCAAACAATTTACAAAAATGCCAACAAAAATTGCCCTCCGTAAAACATTCTTGGCAAATGCTTTCAACTTGGTTTGTCTTCCGCTGGCTCAAGGGTCCATCTGACCACAGATGCCTGGTCTGCAAAGCACGGTCAGGGCAGCTACAGCATGGGTCTCAGCAGGCTCCCACTTCGGGCCAGAATCCAACCTTCATTCCCCGCGGTGACAATGGCAGACTTGCCCTCCATAACGGATTCCTGTTAAAGGATTTAAAGTTGATTCATTACAATTAGGGCCTCAAAGTCCTGTATTGCATGCCTGCCTGCTGCCCTCCTTGGATGTGCAGTGGTAGCCGTTGCTCAGGCTCCACACCGGATTCCATACCTCATTCCCCGGCCATTACCCAGGGTCACAAATGGCAGACTTGCCCGCCTCCATATGATTCTCGTGAAAGGAATGTGGTGTCATCTTTGCCCACCATAACTGGTTCTCGTTAAAGGATTTAAAGTACATTCATTTCAAATACACAGCAGGGCCTCGAAAGTCTTCCTCCTGTATTGTTATTTTTGGTCACTACCTTGGGGCGAGCGTGCATGCCTGCCTGCTGCCCTCCTTGGATGTGTAGTGGTAGCCGTTGCTCAGGCTCCACACCGGTTTCCATCCCTCATTCCCCGGCCTTTAACCGGGGTCACAATGTCAGACTTGCCCGCCTCCATAGGATTCTCATTGTAGCGGTACTGAACAAGTACACAGCAAGTAGAAAATGTAATTTAAAAACAAAACGTAAGCTTTTTAACAGTGCCATGGAAAGTTGAGAAGGAAATCATACATTACCTGACATCACTGAGTGAAGAAGAGCAATCTCGCCATGTTGCGCAGTAGTCCAGCACGGCCGTCACAACACACAACAAACAGCTGTTTGCGGTGCGTTACACAGTGAGTTTGGTGTGTCAGTGTGAAGCAGAACTCTAATTACACTCCCTGATTGATGTATACACATGCAAGATGTTTTAAAGCACGTTAGGCCTGCAATTTAGCATTCAATGTGATTTCTGTCCTTAAAACGCTGCTTTGCGTCACATCCAGATTTTTCCCCGGGACTTAGGGCATGTATTCCACTCCGCCATGCCCCCCTCTAGGTGTTAGACACCTTGAAACATCTTTTCCATCACTTTTGTGGGCAGCATAATTTTTTCTATTTTTCAAAGTTCGCCTCCCCATTGAAGTCTATTGCGGTTCGCGAACTTTTCCGCGAACCGAACCTTCCGCGGAAGTTCGCGAACCTAAAATCAGAGGTTCGGCCCATCACTGCTGATCACCACCTGAACCACTCCTCACATAAAACACATGATCCTGGTGGCCATTTTAAATCTGTCTCTAGTCAGTATACAACTATCCTTTCATCCAGTAAGCCATCAGCAGGAATTATAATCTAGGACAAATTTCAATGAAAAAAATTATTTCTTTACTCATTTTAGTTTTAGAAGTTGTTTTTTTTATGAGTTTAAGAGAAACTTGTGAAATATTGCTAATGAAAGGAGGTCACCTGATAGCAGAGCTCTTTAATACATGCAAATATTACTACTAGAGCAAGGAAATTATAGAGTAAAAGAAATACATTTAAAGAAAGGTTACTTTTAAAGATACATACTGTATATTCATGTAAGATTCTTAGAAATATTCTTAGAAATATAATATTTTAAGGGAGAGTGCTTTCCAAATATGTGAATTTGGAACTGAACTTAATATTTTGCATGTAGAGAACACTGAGGCTCATATGCAATTAACATATGTATATATGTTCAGCACTTTTTAATTGAAAAAAAAAAATCAAAAAGTTGGTGAAAAAGTATTTTAAAAACTATTTAGTATTGGCAAGGTGTGAAAATATCACCAAGGAGAAAACTCAGGAGAAAAAGTCAATTGCATATGGGCCTGAAACTGCCCATTCGTTGCAGTTACATCTATTGCTATGCTAGTGAATAATCTCCAGTTTAGATCAGTTTCATCGCATATGCCTTTTGTTCATATTGTGTAATGTTGACAAAGTTATCACCTTGCTGGGTGGAGGTGAGTTTATTTAAATTGAAACTGTCCTTTATCAATACTGCAAACACACCCTGTATTGTTAACAATAAACCCTTTTATTCAGCCCATCCCAAACCACCCATGCTAGTCAATGGAGAAGACATGACTATAAAATGGGTCAGGCCTCAGTCATATAGAAGGATCACAGAGACGTCATAGGAAGGCAAAGTTCTCATACTTCATCCTACCAGGTAACTATGAACATTCTGAATTCCATAGCTGCAATACTGATGTAAATGCATTGTATATAGGATTGCATTGTGTTATTCTGTAGTTTTAAGAAGAAATCTGAATTATGTTAATAAGTTTGATATTGTGCAAAACAGTCATTTTTATGTGTGATCTTATAACTGGGCAGCACATGTGTGCGTTTTATACTGTACAAAAGGGAACCTGTCATAGGGAAAACAGGAGCCTGCCAGTGTTTGACCTGGGCTAAATGTTTTTGCTTGTGATCGAGAGATTTAACTTCTCTTTGTCAATTGCTCTTTATATCAACTTTTTTATTGATTTGAACATTAACTATAAATAAAACATCCTGTGTAAAGAGATTGTGATTAATGCCAAAATTGCAAAATAGAAGTCTCTATAGATGAACGAATGTGGCATAGTGAAATGACACAGTAAAAAATGTCAACATATATACAAAGCAATCGATTGAGCTATGCACAATCTTCAAATCGTTATAAGTTTTTATTGTCAAAAGATTACAAACATAATGCTATGTGGCATTAACTGCCACATAGCATTGTTTTTAATCTTTTGACAATAAAAACTTATAACGATTTGAAGATTGTGCGGACTGCAATCGATTGTTTGACTTTCAGGAGGAAGGTCCTGCATTCGGGTGTGGTTCCACTGCTAACATATATAAAAAGCATGCAAAAAGAAAGGAAGCGGGTTAGTTTCAAGAATCAGATAGCTTACTGGTTTCTTAAAAGAGTATATAACAGAGTATATATCAAGGATGTGGATCAGATATGAATTAATTTGTCAAAGGGTTTGGTTTTTGGTTGAAGAATCTATGTTACGTTAATGATAAAGGTGTACAGTTTTTGAGAGATCAGTAAGGATCTGGGCATCAGCCTATGACAACAGATCACTTCCGAGCCTCTGGAGGGGACAGCCGTGTCACACAGCTGTCCCCAGTACAGCGATGCCTTAGATCGTAGCACTGTACAATGTTATTAGGCAGCGGTTTCACTGGGATTTCGAAATCACTGCTGGGAGACTGAGACTGAGTTCCGATCTGTCATTCAAGCGGGGATGCGCACGCATCGCCGTGTGCGATCCCTTGTAAAGTCCATTCCCAGCCATTCACGTCAATCGGCGTGGAGTGGTCCTGGGGCTGCCGCACTGCTCACGCCAATCGTCACGAAGCAGTCACTAGGCAGTTAAACAGAAATGCAAATCTGCATTAATTTCCAATGTCTATGCAGTGAATGTGTTGTCACAAATTTGCAATTTGCCTGTGATCTGTATATATATATACATATATTTACACAAATGTATTTTACATTTTATAGTAGTTCTTTAACTTTGGTGAGGTGAAAATCTGAATTCTGACTCCACTATTTTACAGCAAAGTGGCTCTCCAGCAGCCCATGATGAGTCACAGAGGAGACAAGCCGCATCACTGCTCAGAGTGTGGGGAAAGCTTCAGTTATCTATCAAAACTTATTAGACACCAGAGGAGACACACCGGGGAGAAGCCATTTTCTTGCTCTGAATGTAAACAATGTTTTAGTCAGAAGACAAACCTCATGACTCATCAGAGGATTCATACTGGATTGAAGTCTTTTTCTTGCTCTGAATGTCAGCAATGTTTTACTAGAAAAATAAGCCTGATGGCTCACCAGAGGATTCATACTGGAGATAATCCATTTTCTTGCTCTGATTGTGGGAAAAGTTTTACTCAGAAATCAAACTTATTGGCACACCTGAGGATTCATACCGGAGAGAAGCCGTTTTCTTGCTCAGAATGTGAGAAATGTTTTTCTGTGAAATCAAGACTCATAGCTCACAAGGTGACTCATACAGGAGAAAAGCTGTTTTCTTGCTCTGAATGTCTTAAATCCTTCAGCTCTAAAAAACTGCTCAATATTCATTTCCAGATTCACACCGGAGAGAAACCAAATAAATGTACAAAGTGTGATAAATATTATGGTAGAGAACAGAGGCGCCAAAAGGATAAAAACAATATTTAAAAGTTTTAAAATTATTGCTTAGGAGGCAGTGGTGGACTCACCTCCCACAAGCACACACAACAACTGTGTATTCACAAAAGGGACATTTATTGGTATACTCCAAATAAGGTCGCAACACGTTTCGCAGGTCAAACGCCGCCAGGTGCTATCTGGACATACTGCTGTTGTGTGCTCCTTCCTGTAATTGCCTGATGAAGCGGGTTTGACCTGCGAAACGCGTTGCGACCTTATTTGGAGTATACCAATAAATGTCCCTTTTGTGAATACACAGTTGTTGTGTGTGCTTGTGGGAGGTGAGTCCACCACTGCCTCCTAAGCAATAATTTTAAAACTTTTAAATATTGTTTTTATCCTTTTGGCGCCTCTGTTCTCTACCATAATACTGATTGTATCCACCTTTGGTGGAGGGGGATACCCCTTCTTGTTTTTCAAGCCTACAGACAGCGACTTCTTATTCCTGAGTGAGGACAGGCCAATCTCCTCACCTGCCTATACAGTGGTTGCCTGGAGGTAACCCTGGTTTGTGAGTATACAATTCATACTCTTTCTAATTATCCAATTACCTTGACATACTACACCATATCGGGCTCTCGGTTCTTCTCTTCTTCAAAGTGTGATAAATGTTTCTGTCAAAAACCAAATCTTAATATGCATCAGAGAAGTCACATAGGAGAAAAGCCATTTAGTTGCTCAGAGTGTGACAAGAGCTTCTTACGCCAGGCATGTCTGAGAAAACATCAGACGATACATTGGCGAGTGGATGTAAATCTGTAAACTGTGTTTAATTTAACATTTTGTTAAAGCATCACAGGATTATGATTTTTGATAAGTATAAAGGATTTATTAAAGAGGAATTACAGTGAAAATAATGTAATAAGAAAGTGCTTCATTTTTACAATAATGATGTATAAATGATTTAGTCAGTGTTTTCCCATTATGTACGGACTAACCAGCAAGCTCATGGTGACCCAGAACTCATTGGAGTGTGTAAGGGACTACAATGGTCCTAAAAGCTCCCTTACTAAGATGTTAAGAAAAACAAAGTTTGCTTTCTTAAAACAGAAAGAATTTGCGATAATTCACTCCCTTAGTAAGGGGGCTTTTAGGACCATTGTAGTCCCTTACACACTCCAATGAGTTCTGGGTCACCATGAGCTTGCTGGTTAGTCCGTACCTCTCGGTGTTACAAGCCCAACTGCATAGAGCCAAATTAATCCATGCCATGCACTGATGAGGATCAAACAATCCGAAACAGTCTGAATGCATGTTGGATTATTATGGCTCTGTACAAATTAACAAACTGACACATCATTGCATTCCAGCGGTTCTGGAGGTGTGTTTAGCTTCTAAGGGTACAATGGTTAATTTGCATATATTCAGTAGTGATGCACTTGGAGACATCTCAAGCTCACTCCAACCTGAATTATCGCAAATTCTTTCTGTTTTAAGAAAGCAAACTTTTGTTTTTCCCATTATGAAAGCTTTCCTTTTTCTGATTTACATTCTGACATTTATCATATGGTGACATTTTTAATGCTGGCAGGTGATGTCAGTGGAAGTAGCTGCTTCTTGCATTTTTGGCAGTTGGAAACAGCTGTAAACAGCTATTTCCCACTTTGCAATGAGATTCACAGCCAGGAAATCGCCAGGACCATGGTCCTCACAGTTTCCTGTGGTAGTGGTTTCACCACAATATCAGCCATACAGAGACTCCTGATGATCCGTTTGTGAAAAGAAATATATTTCTCATGGGAAAATCGGTATCAGCTACTGATTGGGATGAAGATCAATTCTTGGGTACGGTTTCTCTTTAACATTTGTCATTTGGAACCGTATTCTGCCTCAGAGACCACCGGACAGACAGAATTTGTATTATATTTTGTTAGTTATCAAAAAATTTAATTGACCTGTGATCAGCTAATTCTTTAAAACTTGGCACCTTTTGAAATATACATTTGCATTATTTGCACAGTGGACTGTAATAATAGGAGGATATCCATTTAATCACTGTAACATGTACTATTAGGTTTACAATCTGTCACTCACCCTCTCAATCGATTGTTTACCTCTAATGGGAAGTAATTTTCCATTTTTTTACTTCTACATTTGCATGGATGTGTGTTCAACATTGGGTTTAGAAAATTATGTCATTTTGGAGTTTATATACTATTTGAGGCCCTGATTGACTAAGGGTGATGGAATAGTTAAACTTTTACATATGTTTTAATTTGATGTATAAGTTTAATCTGATTACTGATGGGTGTAATTATATGATTTACTTTTATATTAATAAAAACTATAATTTCTTTAAGATTTTGCTGTGCTGAAAATATTGCTTACATTTTTTATTCTATAAGATTTGTCTTCAGTCTGATTGCAACTATGCACTAAAAAAACACTAAACCAGGGCTCCGGTAGCTACAGTTTATACTGTTTTTCAATTTGCAGAACATATAGAAAGACCATAGCAGGAATTGAACAGAGGCACCAACAGGATAAAATATGCTAAAAACTTTAAAATTGCTGAGGAGGCAGTTGTCGACTTACCTCCTCAAAGCAGACATGAAGCTGTAAATTTTCAAAGGTTTAGATTTATTAATATACTCCCCAAAAAACAAAACAGTTGCAACGTGTTTCGCAGGTGTGGCCCCGCTTTATTAGGCAATAGGGGATGGAGCATACAGCAACAAGTGTCTATGTCTCAGCCTAGCAGCTCTTTGATTAGCCCAATCACAGAGTTTGGAAGTCTAAAATGTATGTGGTATACTGATTTCACACTTCCGAATTCTCTGGTTGGCCAAATACTTCTGAATCAGAATGATTGGACCAATCACAGGCTGAAAATCTTTTTTGAATACCATGAAAATTTAAGACCAATCACAAGACTCTGTAAAACTTGATAATATCCAGGGTCTAAAAATTTCCATGGTATTCTGATTTCTGCGGCTAACTACCACCGTATTCTCTGATTGGTCTAATAATACTGAGTATTTCCAAATTTTTTGTGTTGTGATTGACCTAAAACTGGCGTAAAATTGAAATTCAGGCCAATCAAAGGACTCAATATACTAGTTAGTATTGGAACAATCAGAGAATGTGCTGGTATACCATGGAAATTTAAGACCAATTTAAGACCAATCAAAAAAGTTAGACACTACTAAGTTTTACTGAGTTTCTGCAGTATTCAAATTTCCATGGAAAAGTTTTGCACCCTTTGATTGGTCCAATGCTTCAAATTTTGAAGTATTTAGCCAGTCAGAAAATTCAATAGGGTATCAAGGATTTCTGCATAATAGCAGACATCCACAAAATAAAATCTTTCGGTAATCATCAGTATTAGAAAATCAGATTCCTGTAGAAATCTGCAGAATCAGTAGTAAGAATGTTCAGAAATCAGATTTTTTGTGGAATTGGAAATAGGCATTGCTGACCATCCCTAATAATACTCATCATGGCTCATATGCAATGCACTTTTTCTCCAGAGTTTCTCATAGGAGATACATTTTCCTTTTCTGTTTAACATAACTTTTCAGCACTCTGCAATTGAAAATGCACCAAAAAGTCAGAGAAAAAGTATTGTCAAAATTATTCTGAGTATTTCTTACTTGCTGGTGGCTTGAAAGGCATTTTATTCATAAGGTGTGACAATATCACCTAGGATAAAATGTAGGAGAAAAACTGAATTGCATAAGGGCCCAACTTTTTGCCCTGAGTTTTCTCCCAGGAGACAATTTTTTTAATCAATTTTTTAGCATTTCTTAACTGTTAAAGTAGTTGAAAAAAGCAATATACAAATTATTTTGAGTATTTTCTTGCTTACTGGGTTAAATGTATTTCTTGCTTGCTTTTTTAATTGATAAGTTACAGAAACATCACCTACGAGAAAACTCAGGAAAAAAATGCATTGTATAGGTTTCATGTGTGTCAAATAATATTAGGAAGTTAACATAGTATGTATGGATTCAAAGTTAGGGCATTGGCACTGGAAGAGTACACATTTATATCAAAATTGCACATTCAACACCAATAACATTACCAATAGGTTATTACTCTTTTACTGTGTGTCTTTAACCACTTTATCCACCACGACAGTAGATCTATGTCCTCTGAGACTTCATCTGAGGACATAGATATATGTCTTGTAGCTGAAACAGTGCTGTGCAGGATTGGGTTTTCTCCTGTGCACACTTCTGGCACTATCTGCTGCAGCACTAATTGGTGAAAGGGAGTGTATGTTCCCTGAGCCAATAAGATTGATTTTTACCATTAAACATACTTTTATTTTCTAAGTTCATACTGAAAAATACACACTGTAGCATTCTTTCAGAATCAAATATCTTAAACATAAATTGTGACAGGAACATAATATAAGTTTTGTGGTAAATGGAAGAAAAAGCAAAACAAAATTTGTTTCATCTTCAGAATTGCTTTTTATTTTAAAATGCATAGAAAAATATAATTGTTTGAGGGAAAAAAATCCATAAAATGAACTAGGCGTTTGTCTTGGAAAAAAAAAACAACAAACAATATTTATTTCATGTATTTATTTTGTCATAATTAGGGATATAGTTATTACTGATTAAATAGAGACCTAGCTAAATTGTAAAAACTGCTCTGGTACATAAAGGGGAAACAAGGTCTGGATGCAAAGTGGTTAACATGGTAGGAGAAGTGTTAGAAGGTTTCAGGTCAGCACACCATTGATAGTTAAGCAGAGATGATCTTCAAATAAGTTCTTATTAAGTGCTTTATTGGTAACCCAATGTTACAATATTTTGGGGCTACAAGAACCACTTACTCAAGAAATATAAAAACACAGCATTGTCTAATAATAGCCAATGCACTTGCTTTCAGTGAACACTCTTTGCAGGCACATTTTTGGTATGCTTGCACTGGCATATACAGGTTAGTATTGAACATGTAATTGTAAAACATTCAAAACATTAGAACTTCGGATAACCAATACAGCACTTAATAATTAGGATTTTAGAATATGGTATGGTATGAACATGGGCTTTGGGGGAGAGGGGGAGGCTTTTCCCATATTTTAGATGATACAAACTGATGTAGCTCAGGTTGCGGTCCGGTCTCCAAATTCTGGCTATACTAGCGTGCATAGGTGAAAATGGTTAGTCTTCGGAAGAGGAACCTTCCACTGTCTGTTTTCTTAAAATATATATAAATCTCTGAATTTGGTTTATTATTACACATTTACATACATGTTAATACATTATCTGTCATTCTACCGCATTTACTTTGCTACTTTTTCATCTAAATTTAACATTGAATTTCTCAAAACTATAAGGTCTTTTTGAAAAGAAATGTTTTTCTCTTGTTCCCATTGTCCTTCTTAACACATCCTGCATATTTGGTGTTTCTAGCATGTATAAGGGCTTTGCCAGTAACCACTTAAGTCAGCAACCTTTTGCCTGCCATTTAAGCCTATGGCGCCTGCCGCAAATGGGTGGTTTGCGAACATTTGCGATAAATTTGTTTCCACGAACAAAACATTTGATGTTCGCTACATCACTATAGATTTCAAGTCTCTGATCCCTCACAAGATTAAACTTACTGCAGTGTCACACTGTCTGCAATTAGCAAGACCACAGTCACTATCTATCAATCAAATGCTGGTCCAGATGCTGGAGATTGTACTAACAGGCAATTTATTTTGGTTTTGAGGGGAAATCCTACCATCAATGGTGTGGCACATTGATGAGCATGGTGTGCGCACTGGTATATGCATGCCTACACCTGGGTTGGTGGGAGGCATGCAAAGTCTGTACAAAGTCTATCAAAACTTTCTGTGCGAACGCCAAGCTCTGGATCAGGTACATTGATGATGTCACAAAGTGATTGGCTACTAAGTCACCCTCCACCATTGGGCATGTCCAGATGTGGAAGATGCAGTGTGTGCACTTATGTTGACCCAATAAAGTAATTTGCTGGAACGGATAATATGGCCTCAATTCACTAAGCTTTATCAAACACTTTATTGAACGTTTGATAATTTACCTCATGGGTAAAATCTAATTTTGAATTCACTAAGGTGTTATATATTTATCGAATGTTTTATAGATAAAACATTCAATAAATCTATAATACCTTAGTGAATTCAAAATTAGATTTTACCCATGAGGTAAATTATCAAACGTTCGGTAAAATGTTTGATAAAGCTTAGTGAATTGAGGCCATTGTCTCAATTCCACTTCAAGGGCTTTTTGGACTGCTTGTCCACTCAATTAATATATAGGGGGACTTGTCCTTGTACCAAACAAATATACAACCAGCACTGCTTCTCTGTGCAATGCATTCATTTTCTCCTTACAATCATGAGGTACTGTACAAAAGTGTGTTACATTCACACAAAACACACATATATGCTTGTGGGGCATAGTCTGGGATTCCTGCGGACACAAGTGTGAACCCTGCCTCAAGAAGGTTTAAACTATTAAAGGACAACTGATCTGTGATGGATATAGAGACAACCATATTTATTTCCTTCTAAACAACAGTTACCTGACATCCTGCTGATCTTTCTGGCATCAGTAGTATCTGATTCACACACCTGAATATTGTTGGCAGGACCGTTTGCTGGGAGAACCGTTTCCAGTGAACAGTCGCCGTTCTGCAGGTCGCAAGAGGTGTGAAAAGTAAAAAGCCATCACACCCACACTAGACTTTCCTAAAGGACCCTTTTTTGACCCTTCACCATGAAGTCAGGTGGGACAGGACGGCCAATCCAACCTGATCATAACCTGAACCACTTGCCCCCCCCCCCCTCATAAAAGACAGGATCCTGGTAGCCATTTTAAGTATCTCTAGTCAGTACACAACCATCCTCTCATCCAGTGTGCCATAAACAGGAATTATAATCTAGAATACACTTTCATGAAAAAAATGTTTTGTTTTTTTTTACTCATTTTAGTTTTCAAAGTTATGTTTTTTTTGTAAATGAGTTTAATAGAAACTTGTGAAATATTGCTTATGAAAGCAGGTCACCTGATAGCACAGCTAACACGTTTTCAAGATAGGGAGAAAAACATGTTGCTGTGGTCTTTAATATGTGTGAATATTACATATGTTTTACTGCTAGAGCTAGAAAATTATAGTGAGAAAGAAATGAATCTAAAGCCAGGCTCATTTAAAAGATATACATATTCATGTAAGATTCTTAGAAAGATAATATTTTGAGGAGAGTGCTTTCCAAATATATGAATTTGGTACTGATGATCTTATTATTTTGCATGTAGAGAACACTGAAACTGCCCATTCTTTGTTGATCTATTCATTGCAGTTACATCTATTGTTGTGCTAGTGAAGAATCACCAGCTTAGATCAGTTTCATCCCATATGCCTTTTGTTCATATTGTTTACTGACTGACCTTGCTGGCTGGGGGGAGGGGAGAAGTTTTTTTTTTTGCATTGAAACTGTCCTTTATCACTACTGTAAAAAACACACCCTTTGTTGTAATAAAACCCTTTTAGACAATCCAAAACCACCCCATACTGGTCAATGGAGGAGACATGAATATAAGATGGGTCAGGCCTCAGTCAGAAAGAAGGAATACAAAGTTCTGATACTTCCTCCTACCAGGTAACTATGAACATGTTGTTGAACTACGAACTTGTTTCCTTAGCTGCAATATTAATGTAAATGCATTGTAGTTAGGAGTGTATTGGGTTCTACTGTATTTTAATTAGAAGTCTGAATTATGTTAACAAATTTGATATTATGCAAAACATAAGTCAATTTTATGTGTGAATCTTATAACTGGGCAGCCCATGTGTGAGTTATATACAGTACAAAAGTGAACCTGTCATAGGGAAAACATGAGGCTGTCAGTGTTAGGCCTGGGCTACTTTTTTTGCATGTGATCAAGAGATTTAACTTCTCTTTGTCAATTGCTCTTTACATCAACTTTTATTTATTGATTTGAAAATTAACTATAAATACAAAATCATGTTTAAAGAGATTGTGATTAACACCACAATTGCAAAATAGAAGTCTCTACAGATGAACAAATGTGGCATAGTGAAATGACACAGTAAAAAATGTCAACATATATAAAAAGCATGTAAAAAGGAAGGAAGCTGGTCAGTTTCAAGAATTAGATTGCTTAGTGATTGTTGAAAGAGTATATAACAGAGTATATATTAATGATGTGGATCAGATATGAATGAATTTGTCAAACGGTTTGATTTCTGGTAGAAGAAGCTATGTTAAGTTAATGATAAGGGTGTACAGTTTTTGAAAGATCAGCTGAGAGGACTACAGACTTATTAGTAAGTTTGCATTTTGTATACTAGAAGTACATTTCAAAATACCATGCATGAATTATTTACTTATGAATGGGTGAGTAATGCAATAATGAAAAGAGACCATATTAACAAAAAAATGTACATTTTTTTTCATCTTATGTGATTCTGTTTCCAGCTAGTATAAGAGCATGATGATGTTTATTGACAGCAACATTTGTGGAAGAGTGGAGGAGAGGGCTATTCGTTTATGGCTGTTAGTGTCAAGTGCTCTAGTTTACTTAGGCAAGTATGGGTTGATAGGCTGAGTAAGGAGAGTGGAGAATTTGTGAAGTAGGGAAGAAGAAATATGGCATTGGTGTGCATTAAACATTAATTCATTAAATATGAATGAGTTAATTCGTTTAGTTGCCTTTGACCAGATCTTGTTGACCTTAGGACAGGAACAGAGAAGGTCATGGAGATTTTATTTAATGTACTTACATTTTGGGCAGGCAAAGGGCATGGTTGAGAGCCATTGCTCTTTTAAAAACCAACATCAATGAAAAACTAGGACATTTAAAATACACGTGTAAACAATAACGTTAGATAGATAATTGTTCCAGAGCCACATATAGTATGAAATTCTCAAGTTTTGTTTTTTGTTTTTTTTTATAATTTTTAAAAGCACTTTCTGGCAAAGACCTATGCAAAGATGTGGGCCATACTCAAAATACACTCTTTTGACAGTACACTTTATGCATCATTAAAATAGATTTATGTTCATTCGGGCTCCATGATGGCCGTTATCTTAGATTTTGTTAACAACCTTATAATGATTTGCATGCTGCCCTACCCTATACCCTAACATGCCTATAACTATTCCTAACCATAACTTCTAATCCCACTACACTAACCCCACTATTGCTAAGCCTAACACTAATCTCAAACCCCATTCCCTAACAGAAACCCACCCTTAACTACACTTATCACTAACTACTATAGCTGACCTTACTTGGCTGTGACTATTGGGGATAACAGTACTTGGCTATACCTTCACTGCTGCCACTCAGATATTCAGCTATACAGTACCTAATCTTGGTTCCAACCCTCTTTGCAGGGGAATTTTCCAGACACTATGGGCATTTGTGTGCATTCTTTTACAGTAACTCATTCAATTAAAATTGCATGCAGTGTGTGAGTTTATACTGCAAGATGGAAAAACATTTTCTTTACACAGACAAAAATGCAAACATGATTTTACAATTTTTAAAGGGAACTGTAGGTGAGAGGACTATGGAGGCTGCCATATTTATTTCCTGATAAGTAATGTTAGTTGCCTGTCAGCCCTGTTGATCTTCTGGCATAAGTAGTGTCTGCTACAAAACCCTGAAACAAGCTTACGGCTAATTCAGTAAAACCTGAGTCAGCTGAGTCAGAGTACCTGATCTGCTACATGCTTGTTCAGGGTCTGTGGCTAAAAGTATTAGAAGCACAGGATCAGTAGGACTGCCAGGCAATCAGCATTGTTTAAAAGGAAATAAATATGGCAGCCTCCATATCCCTCTTATCCAATTTGCATTCAATTTTTGATAGGTGGGAACCCTGACAACTACAGAAGAAAAAGTAATTTACAGTGCATTTTACTCTGGGGCAAATGTATCCTATATATATAGATCTATGTATCTATGTATCTATGTATCTATGTATCTATGTATCTATGTATCTATGTATCTATGTATCTATCTATCTATCTATCTATCTATCTATCTATCCATCTTTACGCAAATTGCATTTTTTTCATTTTATAGTAGTTCTTTAACCTCAGTATAGAGCAAACAAGCTTACAAACCATTAAATGTTTTTACCTAAAGCTATTTATCTCAAAAGTGTATGTCAGACACACATATCAGTGTTGCGTTTTGCTTTCAATAAATGAATTAGCGGTACATTCACAAGTGTGTAAAATGATGAAACTTCCCAAATAGACCGTAATTAAAATCTTTTTTCGCAGGGCTTTTGCAGAGCAAATACGTTTTCACATCCTGGCGTCAGTCAGGAAGTGAAGTCTTTGATCTGGAAAAGAATAAATACAATGTATTTATTCTAAAAACATGAACACTATCGCTGCACAAAACAATTTTTTGTGCGTTGTGTTTTTCCTACACCTTCCATTGAGGCAAAATCGCCTCAAAAATGGCCCAATGCAATGCTTTTCTGAGCAGATCGGGAACGAACCACTCAGATGTGAACTCTCTCATATAGATTCATGGTGTAAGCACTTTCAGGACGATTTTGAAAAATCGCCAGCGCTTCAAAAAAAAAAAGAGAAAAATGCCTCTAGTGTGAACGAGCCCTGAGGGAGCGTTTAAAGATATCAAAGGTTGGACAGTGATGGATGTGTTGTGGAAGGGCATTCCAGAGAAGGGCTAAAGCACATGGAAAATCTTGTATACATGAATGTGAGGAGGTAAATCTAGATGACTACAAAAGAAGGTCATGTGCAGATCTGAGACTGTGTTTGGGTTGGTATCTGGAAACTAGTGAGGAGATGTACTTTTAGAATTTCCAAAACTGACAGTAAGCTGGAATCCTTGTTTTAGGGAACCATAGCAGCAATATTATCTCAGCAATACACAGTTAAAGAGGCTTTTACAATGAGCTCCCCTCCCCCAGAAACGTCTATCTAGCCAAAAGGGCATTCATTGCAAAGGGAGGGATAAAGTGTTCGTAGCTTACTTTCAACACCCTGACTAATCTATTCATTACTGTTCAATGTTGACACTCTTATCTGTAAGTTTGTTTGTGCATTGCTTATTGTTTTAGTCCAAAAAACCAAAGTAATTAAGCTGAAACAGTGTTTTTCCTTAGTATGTGGCCCCAACTTGAAAATATTGAGTTTTTCTATTAGCAGTAGGATACTGTACTGTGTTAGCCATCAGTAAAAGCAAGAACATTTGAATCAGGATGATACCATTTATTGGCTTCCCTGCCAAATAAATGGTATCATCCTGATTCAAAGCTTCTTGATTTCCCTTTAAGTGACAGATACTGTATAATGCTTTGAAGATTGCAGAGAATGCCATAGATATTATTCAAGAGGACCTGTCTGTGATGCAAGGAGCTTTAGCACTGCAGTAATGAGAATAAAGCAGGATAAGATATGACAAAATGCAGGTGAACATAAATAAACAATAGCAAAGCACAGACTAATTATCTGCTTTTCCCCAAAAAATGTTATCTGCATTTTCAAGATGCAAATAAGGAGCTGGAAAAAGAAAGTTTATTATTTTTATATTCATGTTTTAAACATAGTAGGACACACTATTTTGAATTATACATCTCACAGAAAAAAAAAAAAAAAAAGAATATCTTATTTAAATACCGTATATTCCGGCGTATAAGACAACTGGGCGTACAAGAGGCCCCCCCAACTTTTCCAGTTAAAATAGAGAGTTTGGGATATACTCGCCGTATAAGACTCCCTCTTCCAACGCACACCAAATAAAAAAAAAAAAAAAACATGGTATACTGGTGCTATGTATGAACAGATACTGGTGCTGTGCTGTATGTGGTACCCAGTATATAACAGTATATAGGCTATTGACTGGTTGGATTGGTCAACTCTCCCTCTCCCTAAGCGGATTGGTCAGCTCTCCCTGTCTCCCTGTTTATCAGAGCGGTATGGAAGAATAGATTGCGCTGTACCCATAAAACATGCCTCTTTCACCCTTCTGGCCCACCCTTGTATCCTATTTAGCTCCTTCTCTGCCTCTCAGATCTCCCACATGTGCGCCTGCGCCACTTCACTTCAGTCCTCAGCAGCGAGATCTGAGAGTCGGTAACAGGATAAGGCGTGTCACTTGGCTTCAATGACACCCGGCGTATAAGACGACCCCTGACTTTTCAGATGATTTTCAAATGTTAAAAAGTAGTCTTATATGCCAGAATATACAGTAATCTGAAACAGGTTACCTTACAACTATTCATATTTGAGGAATTTAAAAAATTAAAAATTATGTTATTTTTCAAAATGATGTTATTTCTCAACCTACATAATTTTTCTGGCAATACAAATAACATTTTATTATCACCAGCCATGTAGCTGTGACCAGGTCAGTCTGGTTCTAATGATCCTGTGTACCATCAGATGGAATTATTTTCAAGAATAATTGAAATCATCTAACCTAAATATTTAATAAAAGATTGTGAAATATTACTAATGAAGTAGGGAGGGTAATGTGGTACACAAGTCTTTCATACACACAACTATGACATGTTTCAGTGTCAGAGCTAGAAATGAATCGGGAAAAATAAATGTATAAAAACAAAGAATCTTATATATATATATATATATATATATATATATATATATATATATATATATATATATATATACTGTGTATATATATATATATATATATATATATATATATATAGATGTATATATAGATAGATATAGATATATATATATATATATGTATATATATATATATATATGTGTATGTGTATGTGTATGTGTATATGTATATGTATATATATCCTCATGTAAAATTCTTAGGAAGATAGAAAATATTTGAAGAGAATATTTTCCAAGTATGTGAATTTGGTACTAAACGTATAATTTTGCATGCGGAGAACACTGGTCTACTGACCTATTCATTGTGGTTACATCTATTGTTATGCTAGTAAAATCTCCAGCATAGGTCATTTTCTTCCCATGTGCTTTTTGTTCATATTGTTTACTGTTAATGAGTTATCACCTGTAGGGTGGGGGTGAATTTAAATAAAGAGGTACTGAACCTGTCCTTTAAAACACTTCTTAACAAGTCTTTTGTTGTTGACAAAAAACACTTTTTAGCCAATCCCAAACCACCTTATGCTAGTGAATGGAGAAGGAGTGACTATAACATGGGACAGGGCTTAGTAAGACAGAAGGATCAGAGAGTTCACAGGAATACAGCCTACCAATACTACATCCTACCAGGTAACTATGACTTTTCTGGTGTCCTTAGTTGCAATATTAGTCCAAATGCATAGTAGCATTATTTTACAATCTTTAGTTTGTATTTTTAAGTTGAAATTTAAATAATATATATATAGATTTTCTGGCATTGAAAGACATCTGTGGGCATGGCTATAAATACTAGGTAGTTACCAGAAGTGTTTCTCCAGAGATTTTATCAGATTTTATCTTTTTGGACTTATTGGTCAAAGCCATGTAAGGTTTTTTTTTTGCTTTGCTCTGGATCATCTGATATATCTGAAAGTGTAGGCTAATGCTGGGAATGCACTATTAGTTTTTTGGCAGGTAGATGACTCGATAGATAATTTTCCAACAGGTCTGATCTGATTTTGATCATTTTTCTGATCTATTTTCTCATAGAAGTGAATGGAAATCGATCAGAAAAATGATCAGAAAATCGATTGGACAGTAAATCTGCTGAAAACAACTCATTGTGTATTCCCAACCTTATTATCTGGTTGAATGTACAAAGTATGTATGACTTTTTTCAACTCAAATAACTACGTAACTGTGTTAGACTTTTTTTTTAAGTTAGTAGGAACTATAAAAATGCCCTTTATGTCTGAGTTGTTTATAACATGCAATATAGTTTTATATCACATCAATTTATTTCATTTTGTTTGATACACTGTTGGAGCTTCTGGAAATATAGGAACAATGATGTGTAATATTTTTAATTGCAGGTGGGTTACAAACCTCAGTCTTGCTCAACTCTAAGAATATTTTACAACAAAGTGGATCTCCAGCAGCCCATGATGAGTCACAGAGGAGACAAGCCGCATCACTGCTCAGAGTGTGGGAAAAGCTTCACTTATCAATCACGGCTTGTTAGACACCAGAAGTTTCACACCGGGGAGAGGCCATTTGTCTGCTCAGAGTGTGGGAAACGTTTCACTCAAAAGTTACCCTTATATTACACCAGAGAATCCACACTGGAGAGAAGCCATTTTCTTGCTCTGAGTGTGAGAAATGTTTTAGTGACAAGAAATGCCTCATGGATCATCAGAGGATTCATACAGGAGAGAAGCCTTTTTCCTGCTCAGAATGTGATAAATCTTTTAATCAAAAGTCAGCCCTTAAAATACACCAGAGGATTCACACTGGAGGGAAGCCATTCCCTTGCTCTGAATGTGGGACATGTTTTAATTCAAAAACAATCCTTATAGCCCATCAGATGATTCACACCGGAGAGAAACAGTTTTCTTGCTCTGAATGTGAAAAATCTTTCACTAAGAAGTCAACTCTCAAAGCACACCAGAGGATACACACGGGAGAGAAGCAGTTTTCCTGCTCGGAGTGTGGAAAATGTTTTACTTGGAAATCAAACCTTGTGGCTCATCAGGTGATCCATATAGGAGGGAAGCCATATTCTTGCTCTGAATGTGATAAGTCATTCAGCACTCAACAACTGTTAAATATTCATCTCCGGATTCACACGGGAAAGAAGCCATATCAATGTACAGAATGTAATAAATGTTTCTTACAGAAGGTACATCTTACTCGGCATCAGAGAACTCACACAGGAGAAAAGCCATTTAGTTGCTCAGAATGTGACAAGAGCTTCTCAGTACAGTCACATCTGAGAAGACATCAGAAGATACATAAGCGAGTGGATGTGAGCCTGTAATCTGTTTTTAATGAACATTTCTGTTGTAACATCACATGATTATGATGTTTGATAAGTGTAAAAGATATATATATATATATATATATATATATATATATATATATATATATATATATATATATATATATATATATATATATATATATATATATATATATATATATATATATATATATATATATATATATATATATATATATATATGAAGCTTATGTAGCTTCAGAGACCATGGACATACAGAGAGTACATTGTTTTTGGTCATTTATTAAGGAAACTGAAGATGAAGTGAACTGTGATTAGCTGGTACACTAAAAGCTGACACAATTTAAATATACATTTACATTTTTTTTTACACAATGGACTGTAATAATAGAAGGATACCCAGTTAATCAATGCTTTATGTTTGTGATAAAAATATTGTAATTCCAAATCCCGGTGTATGCATATTCATGAAATGGGCAAGTATAAAATACCTTATAATTTAATTTTTTCTTATGTCACTGTCACTTAAAGTAAGTTCTAAAAATCTGATACATCTGACAGGTTTTTGGACTAATCCATCTCCTCATAAGGGAATAACCTGATTGCATTTCAATCTGGGAGAATTGTACCTCTTATAAGTTTGTGTACACATTGGTTTTAAATGTTAAATTTTTTCACAATATTGGTCCTTTAAGTTTTTGATCTGTAAATATCTCTTTTAATCAGTGTCTACATTCAATGAATGGGATTATCCATGTATTTCTATATGTGCACGGATGTGTGTGATGGTTTTAAAAAATTATTTTATTTTAGATTTGAAATATTATTTTGGTCCCCTAATGACATTTGGTGATGGGATGGTTAAAATTTTGCATAAGTTCTAATTTGATGTACGTGTTTTTATATCCTCTTTATTTGACGCGTTTCTGTTTTACATGTATTTTAATAAAAACTGTAATTTCTTTAGTATTTTTCTGTGCTGGATATTCTATAAAATTTCATAAAATTATATTCTAAATTCCATGAAATGTGTCTTTTAGACAGATTGACAGATCTATATCTATTTCAGATTTAGAAAGATATCTATCTATCTATCCATCTATCACGGTTGGGGCAATACTTGGTAGTTTCTAACATTCCGCCCATAGCCTGCAGGAGAGGGAGGGAAAGACGGGGAGGCTGGGAATCGCTGCGGAAGGGGGCTTTGAAGAGCCCCCCCCGCAAGGCACAAATAGCTGGCGGCGATCAGACCCCCCAGCAGGACATCCCCCTAGTGGGGAAAAAAGGGGGGAAATCTGATTGCCCTGGCTGATTCCTGATCTGTGCTGAGCCCACGCAGCACAGATCAGCCATAAATCCCCTGGTCCTTAAGTGGTTAAGGTGCATACACACGTCCAACTTTTGCGACTGATAACAGCCGGTTTTCCCGATCTGCTTGGTGGAGCAGTTGGACCAAATTTCGTTCAAACGACTGTCTGTCAGGTCCGTACATGTGTACAAATGACCAGCGGTTGGACAAGAATTGCACGAAGGGAGTTGGATGACCTCCAGTCTGTCAGACAACATGTAAATTAGTTTGTCGGCTGCTTTGTTTGGACATGTGCATGTGATGTTTAAACAACTTGTGTTTGCCTGTCAAATGACTGATCCAAACGACAATCAGGCGTAAAGTTGGACTGTGTATGCACCTTTAGTTGGTTGGTATGTGTGTACATACTTGTCAGGTAAACAACTTGTTGTGTGGTTAGTCATGTTGTGCGGTTGGTTGTGCATTAAGTTGGATGTGTGTATGAGCCTTTAAACATCAGCAGTTCATACTACTTGTCTATGCTGTACAAACATTCCTTTTCTATTAACTACCTAAACATCTCAATTTAGTTTTCATATTAATATATCATACACATTTTTATATTTTGAATATTTATATTGTGCTAACATATCCAGCTGGTTTTTTTAGACAGTATATAGGCATCCCTTTTACTGCTTTCTCTGCAAACATTTTGGTGCCAGACACCACAAGATACAGTATGTTTAAAGGACAGCTGTAGTGAGAGGTATATGGAGGCCGCCATATTTATTTCCTTTTAAGCAATACCACATGCCTGGCAGCCCTGCTTATCTAATTGACTGCAGCAGTGTCTGAATTACAACAGAAACCAGCATGCAGCTAATCTTGTCAGATCTGACAATAATGCCAGAAACACCTGATCTGCTTCAGGCTTGTTCAAGATCTGTGGCTAAAATTATTAGAGGCAGAGGATCAGCAGGATAGCCAGGCAAATGGTATTGCTTAAAAGGAAATAAATATGGCAGCCTCCATATACCGCTCACTACAGTTGTCCTTTAAATGTGTTATCTATGGGCAACATACCTACGTAAGTCTGAGCTGTTTTGGTGGCATAAGATGGTTTCTATAGAATATTAGAGAGGTGGATGTAAATGTTTTTGATGATAAATGTGTGATATATGTTTTGCTCCATAACAGCAAATGAAAATAAATACCTATTGAAGAGGTATGATACGTTTGATTAAATAAAGATGCCCTATATGGTAAAACAAACAATACTTAAATGCCATAAGCACTGATCAGTGCTACACACACTATTTTGCATTTGCATTTTAACAATTGTTCTTTACTTTTTTTTTTTTTTTTTATTATTATTGATTTCTAAAGCACCAACATATTCCATGGGGCTGTACAGACAATGGTATACACCATTATACAAAATACAGAATTGGTAAAAAAAAATACAGAAATTGTAATAACAGTGACAAAAATAACATAAGCAATAAAAACAAATTCCAAAACACAAAAGGTTGATAGAGCCCTGCCCTTGCAAGCTTACAAGCTAAAGGAATGGGGAGGGGGTGGGGCAAGTGGAGGGGTATACAATAATCATACCTAGAGGCAGTATGTTTTTAGGTTATCTTGTAAGGATTGTAACTTGGTCTTATGTCAGGGGTGGGGCTGGGAGGGGGGGGGGGTAATGGCCTAAGGTAGAGCATATGTTTGTAGGCAAAAGTGAGTTTTGACGAAGCGTAAAGGTTAGAGAGTGATGGATGTGTTTCAGAAGGGCATTCCAGAGGAGGGGTAAAGCACGTGCGAAGTCTTGTATACATGAATGCAAGGAAGCAATTCTAGAGGAGGACAGAAGAAGATCATGTGCAGATCTGAGACTAGTCTGATGTAATTTAAGAATTTCCAAAACTGACAGTAAGCTGGATTCCTTATTTTAGGCAACCATAGTGCAATACTCTCCCAGCAATACACAGTGGAACCTGAACAATAAAAGCCCCTCCCCCCAGAAATCTCTATCTTGCCAAAACAGCAATTAGTTCCAAAGGGAGGGATAAAATGTTTGTAGCTCATTTTCAACACCTGGGCTAATCTATTCACTACTGTTCAATGTTGACACTCTTATCTGCAAGTTTCTGCTGGAAGCATTGTCTGTTGTTTTGGTCCAGAGAACACTGAAACTGCCCACTGTTTACTGACCTATTCATTGTGGTTACATCTATTGTTATGCTAGTGAAAAATCTCCAGCATGAATCAGTTTATTCTCATGTGCTTTTTGTTCATATTGTTGAATGTTAATGAAGTTATCACCTGCAGGGTGGGGGGTGAGTTTAAATAAAGAGATCCTGAACCTGTGCTTTAAATGCATGTAGACACACCTTTGTTGTTGACAATAACCTTTTTTAGCCAATCAGAAACCACCTCATACTAGTGAATGGAGAAGGTGTGACTATAACTTGGGTCAGGGCTTAGTAAGACAGAAGGTTCAGAGAGATCACAGGAATACAGCCTACCAATACTACATCCTACTAGGTAACTATGACAACTCTGGTTTCCTTAGATGCAATATTGGTGTAAATGCATTGTAGTTAGGATCATATTGTATTATTTTTGTTTTTGTATTTTTAGGATGAAATATAAATTATATTAATAAGTTTGATGTTATGCAAAATAGTTCTATCTATCTATCTATCTATCTATCTATCTATCTATCTATCTATCTATCTATCTATCTATCTATCTATCCATCTATCCATCTATCCATCTATCCATCTATCCATCTTTCTATTTATCTTTCTATCATGTAATTGGATATGTAAGGGGTGGTTATTGGTAGAAAAGCTATGCTATCTTAGTGGTAAGGCTGTAGAGTTTTGGAAAATTAGCTTTTAGGAGATTTAGGGGATCTGACTAATAAGTAGGTTTGTTTTATGTGTCCTAGGTTGTGTATTTAAACAGTCTATTAATTATTTACTTCTTAATGTGTGAGTTATGAGCAGGATGATGTTTACTAGCGACCATTATCATCAGATGTTTTAGTTTACCTGAGTATAAAGGAAAGCAGGGTTCAATAGGTATAGTAGGGAGAGTAGCAGGTTTGTGTAATAGACGAGTATTAATATTGCATTTTTTTGTGCATTAAATATTAAGAAGTTTATGAGCTTAGTCACATTTAAACAGATGTGACTGACCTTATGACAGTAACACAAAACAGCTGGTTTATTGTAGTTACAGGCAAAGGGTGTGGTTAAAAACTGTTGCTCTTTTAAAGAACCAATATCAATGAGAAACTTAAAACAAATAAAATGAAAAACTTTAAATTAAATGTGGACACAAAATGTAAGATATATTGTCCCAGGGCCACATACAGTACATATTATGAATCTGACAACTCTGAACATCTTACAGGTTTTAGACTAGTACATCTCTCATTAGGAAAATTTCACAGTTTCTTTTATTGTTCTTAAAAGCACTTTCTGGCAAGGACATATGCAAAGATGCCAACTTGCCTACTCATGGCACACTATTCTGATAGTACACTATGCATATATTTAAAAGTGGTGTGAATAAATTTGGGCATCATAATTGCCATTACTTTTAATATCATTAAAGGGAACCAGAGATGAAGCACCCTTGTGTATTTTACCATATATATCAGTAAGAACATTAGAGAAAACACTTACCATGCTCTCTGTTTCATCCTCACTGCTAAAAGTGTCTGTTATCAGCAGTCATAAGAATCCCAGACTGAGCATTCATTCCGGCTTTGCAGGGAATCATTATAGCTGAGTCATTATAGCAGAGCCACAAGGGGGCAGGCTTGGGCTTGAAAAGACACCAGGGAAGACAGACTCAGCTATAACCTTTCCGTAGCAAAGCTAGACTGAGCTCAGTCGGGGATTCTTATCAGAGGTGATAACAGTCAGATTAAACAGAGAACAATGAAACAAAGAGCAGATTAGGTGTTTACTGTCATGTTCCCACTGATTTATAAGGTAAAATACAAGAGGGTGCTTCATCTCTGGTTCTCTTTAATGATTTTATAATAACAGTTTAGCGCCAGTAATTTGCATGGTGCTATTGCTTAGGTGTCTCTAATACTTGCTAATGTTAAATAAATTCTAACCTCCTAACACTAACAAATCAAGCCTCTCTCTACCCTATTCCCTATTACTTCTTTAACTATGCCTAACCCTAACGTCTAACCAAATCCCTTTACACTAACCGGACTATTGCTAAGCCTAATGCTGGGCATACACGGCTCGATTTTTCTGCTCGATTCTTCCCCCGATCGTTTTTGCCACTCGATTCTGCGGGCGATTCTCTTATCTTTCGCTCATTTCTTTATCCCCTTGCATTGTCCTCAATGCAGAATCGAGCATGAAAAGATCGGGCGGGAGATTGGACATGTCGGAAATTATCTATCGAGTCATCTAAATGGCTCAGAATCGAGCCATGTATTCCCAGCATTACACTAACCTCTAACTCTATTCCCTAACACTAAGCCTCATATTAGTGTTGGGCGAACACCTGGATATTCGGGTTCGGGAAAGTTCGCCGAACATGACTGCGATGTTCGGCATGTTCGGGCCGAACCCCGAACTCCCCGAACATCCCGCTTTTGGGGGCCCTATGGGGTCACAGGCATAAGGGGGGAGCATGCCCCGATCGCGGGGGGGGGGTCGGAAATTCCCCCCACCCCCTCCGCTAGCGCTCCCCCCTCTGCCCGCTTCCCCATACAAAAGTTTAAGGAAAGTACCGGTGGTAGTGGATGGCCTGGCAGTGGCACTGTGGAGTGAGGAGGAGGAGTCCGGAGAGTGACGCGTTGAGGGAGGCCGGGCAGCGGGCGGTTCAGCGGTAGTACCCTTGTGGTACTTCCGCCCTTTCTCTGACCTCACGCCCGCTGCCCGGCCTCCCTCAACGCGTCACTCTCCGGACTCCTCCTCCTCACTCCACAGTGCCACTGCCAGGCCATCCACTACCACCGGTACTTTCCTTAAACTTTTGTATGGGGAAGCGGGCAGAGGGGGGAGCGCTAGCGGAGGGGGTGGGGGGAATTTCCGACCCCCCCCCCCCCCGCGATCGGGTCATGCTCCCGCCTTATGCCTGCGACCCCATAGGGGGCCGTATTCGGCCGAACAGGGCCCTGGTCGGCCGAACAGGGGCCCTGGTCGGCCAGGTTCGGCCAGGAATTGAGCCGTTCGGGCGAACGCGAACAGTTTGGCCGAACTCGAACATCACCCGAACAGGGTGATGTTCTGCAGAACCCGAACAGTGGCGAACACTGTTCGCCCAACACTACCTCATATAACTACACCAATTACTAATTACTATAGCTGAGCACCATAGTCGATAACATTATTCAGCTACCCTGGTACCAATTGTGCACCCCCACTACATGCTGCTCAGTCAGTTGGAGTTTAGTTATAAAATAGCCAAACTCCTCTGCTCAATTCAATCACTGTCCATGGCTGCGCCCAATTTCATAAATAGGCGGTGTGCGCAAAATAACTGCTTCACTGCACTTCTATTGAGGGAGTGCATTTGAAAATAAAGGAAATCCTGAGAAAACCCATGAGGACACAGACAAATCCAAAACCTGTTGGTGAGAGTTTCAGATCTGTCAGATAATAAATAATGCCATCTGTAATGTGGCCATCAATGTACTTGGTGACCACCAATCTTACCAAATCTATATAGCAGAAGAGTAAACTGTGTGATACTGAATGGATACTTTAGACAGTCCTTTATATTACATAGAAATGGTAAGATTGGACAAAAAAGATTTGATTATTTGTGGTCACCTTAAACGAACACTCCCGTGAAAAAAGTAAGTTTTGAACTAGTCCATCTCCTGATGGGGGATTCTCAGGATTTTCTTTGTTTTTAAAAGCATTTTCTGAATGGCAGCTAAACTGCCAAAATAGTAAGATACCAGCCAGCCTCCCTACTCACTTGCACACTATTTTGTCAATTAGACTTAGCAACTGCGGTTTAGGAAATGGTTTTAAAAACAAAGAAAACCCTGAGAATCCCCCATGAGGAGAATGACTAGTTCAAAACCTGTCAGTTCTGTCAGATTTTAACTTCTTACTTTTTTCGTTGGAGTGGTCTTTTAAGACTCATCGGGCCTGATTCACAAAGCGGTGATAACTCAGTTATCACGCCTAAAAGACTTTAGGCGTGATAACCTTTGCACTAGCAAAGTTATCACCGCTTTGTGCTCTAACTCGCGTGAAGCTCCCGCGCGCGCGCAAAGTCCCATAGGGCTTAATGGGCACTTCGCGCGAAGCACGGTGCGCTGCGTGCGTAGCGCACCGCACTACGCGCGCAAATCTTTGCGCGCGGGAGTTCGCGCGAATTCCTTCAGATCACGCCTACACTAAGTTTAGGCGTGATAAAGGGCTTTTCACAGGCGTGCAAAGTGTTTGCACCGCTTTGTGAATCAGGCCCATCAGCTTGGAAACTGCAAATTCTATTTGCGTATACATTTTCCAGACACTAGTATGCACATTTGTCTGTATTCTTTCCCAGTAACTAATTAAAGTCAATGAGAAATTGCATGCACAGTGTGAATTTATGCTGGAAGATGTAAGAATTATTTTTTTTATGCAGACAAAGATGTGAAAGCAATTTTACAATTTTTAAATATAAATGTGAATCTCCATTGACTTACACTTTGCATGCAGTGATCTCATTGACACACATTTGCATTTTACATGTGATTTTTGATAAAAGTGAACCCTGCCTAAGTGTCAGCTACATAGGAAAAAGTCATTTACAGTACATTTTTACTCTTTGACAAACGCACCTCCTATATGTATAGTATATTTACTAATGTATTACAAATGTTATAGTGGTCCTTTAATCTCAGTATAGATCAAACAAGCCTACAAAGAAATAAATGTTTTTACATAAAGCTATTCATATCACTAGTGGTGTACATTAGCCACGTACATCAATGTAGTTTTCTTTACAATGTTAGGGGCTTAGATGATTTACTGGCATTGAAAGACATCCATGGGCATGACTATAATTACTAGGTAATTCCCAGCAGTGTTGATCCAGGGATTTTATCTGACTGCCATCTGGAGTTGGGAAGGATTTTTTTTACCTTTTAGGGTTTATTTGTCAAAGCCTTTTAAAGTGGATCCGAGGTGAACTTTTACACATTGCATAATTGTGTTCCTTTCCTATTGTTTATAGGGCATTCCTCAAGCCAAATACTTTTTTGTTTTTGTTTTAATACTTTAATTCCCTATAAACTAAAAAAGCCACGCCCACAGGTTTTCAGAGAGCCTTGGCAGTAGCAAGGGCTCATGAGAGCTCAGTCTGGGCAGGTGGAGGGGGAGGTGTTACTAGCCATTGATTTCAGAGGCAGAGGGGAGGAGGAGAGGGGATTGGGCTGATGGCACAAGATACAGATAAGCCTGCATCTGTGTGATGGTTACAAACAACATGGCTGCTGTCATTGTATCACAGGAATAAATAATCATATTCTATTAAAACTGTTTGCAGCTAGATTTGCTGTGTAAACCATCTAAACTTTAGATACGATATATAGACAAGTTACTGGTTATAGTTAGTTTTTCATCTCGGATCCGCTTTAAGGTTTCTTTTTTTGCCTGCTTCTGGATATATGTGAGGGTGCAGACTAATGTTCTACCTTATTTTCTGGTTGAATGTAATGAAGCATTTAATCACCGCGTGTGGCTCTAAGCACTGAGCACCAAAGCTGGATGCCCCATAGCAGCAATGCTATACTGCGGGCCCCGAATAATGGTAAATCGGGCTCCGACGGTTGCCAGACCCCGAATTACATCTCCCTCTGAGTTGCAACAACTGGGAGAGGGAATAGTATTTAATGCAGCCACGGAGTTTAGCAGCAGCAGAGAGAACCGTCATTCGGCCGAGATGGCCTGCACTCGAATGTACAATGTATGTAGCCTTTTTTTCAACCCAAATAACTACGTAACTATGTCAGGCTTTTTTTTTCTATCTTAACAGGAACTATAAATGTGCCCTTTATATCTGTGTTGTTTATAAATTGCAGTATTGTCAGAATCCGCTCTGCTGGCCTTGATTCCCTGGACAGTTTTGTTTCCTATGCAGGTTGCATAGTTCAGTCCAGGGAAAAGAGGCCTTTCTGTCAGTTTGCAAGGCTGACTGATTTGCATCTACTTATCTTGCAATCTACTTGTCTGCTTCCTTTGAAGGTTTCCAGTATAAATGTCACTTCCTCCCAGAATTCCTTGCTCGTCATAGTTCCTGTCTAATAAGATTAACCTTAGAGCCTCAGCCTCTTTTGTATCTTGCTGCGAATATTCTAGTGTAGTTAATTCTTGGGGAGTACACTTTGCACTCCTTCTAGTGCAGTCAGGTTCTGTATTATTTGTACTGCTTATTCCTGTTTTGTCTTGTCCTGTCCTTGTGATTGTGCTGTCACCTGTGGTGGCTGATAGTGAATCGTTCAGTCTTGTTCCTAGATCGCATTCGGCCTAGTTCTAGAGGTGGTGGATCTCCCTTGTCTGTATCTTGGAGTATAATCTTAGCTGCGGTTGCTACTGGTTACTCCTTTAGTCTGTTTTGTCTGGAACGAACGCTTGCCGTTGTCTTGTGTTAGACAACCGATTAGCAAGCGTTCCCGCTATCTGTTTGTCTTTGTTTTCCATGTTCATTCGTTAGTCAGGGTTAGTACGTTTTGTCACTGTGGCGCTTAACGTGCAGTGACCGTACTATTAACGCGCTTGTCACTGTTGTGCATAACGTGCGGTGACCGCGTTTAGCAAGTTCATTTGTTATTTTCCTTGGTGTTCAGATTGTAGTTATTTGCTGTGTATTCTTTACTCAATTCATGCTCTGTTTTGCTCAGTCTTGTGTTGCTGATAGCAATCGCCTCTCTTGCGATTAGCTTTCTCACTCTGGTCTGTTCTGATGTGATATGTCTATCGTCGCTGGGTGGCGACTAGATTGGTAGACATTCATATAGTCTGTCTCTGTTCTTGCTCTCTTCTGAGTTGCTATTCTGTTTATATTTCCCAGTGTTGCTTAATCGTGCAATTTCAATCTAGCATCTGTGGCTGTGCAGAGGACTTGTTCCTCTGTACTCCACAGCTCCACCTGCTGGTTGGAATTCTCCTCTACAAATATATACTGGGTGTTCTGCTTCTGTGATTGTAGTGATTTCCACCTGCTTCAGCGCACTTGGTGTGCACTGACTCTGGAAATCGCTCCCAGATCATTACAAGTATAGTTTTATGGCACATCTATTTAATGTTTGATACACTGCCCGAGCTTCTGGGAATATAAGAATAATGACATATAATATTTTTAATTGTAGGTGGCTTACAAACCTCAATCCTGCTCAACTCTGAGAATATTTTACAACAAAATGGAACTCCAGCAGCACATGATGAGTCACAGAGGAGATAAGCTGCATCAGTGCTCAGAGTGTGGGAAAAGCTTCAGTTTTCCATCACAGCTTCTTGAGCACCAGAGGAGTCACACCGGGGAGAGGCCATTTTTGTGCTCAGAGTGTGGGAAAGGTTTCACTAAAAAGTCACACCTTAAAATACACCAGATAATCCACACTGGAGAGAAGCCATTTTCTTGCTCTGAATGTGAGAAATCTTTTAGTGAAAAGGAATGCCTCATGGCTCATCAGAGGATTCATACAGGAGAGAAGCCTTTTCCCTGCTCAGAATGTGATAAATCTTTTTCTCAAAAGTCAACCCTTAAAACACACCAGAGGACTCACACTGGAGAGAAGCCATTTCCTTGCTCTGAATGTGAGAAATCCTTCAGAACTCAACAACTGTTCAATATTCATATCCAGATTCACACTGGAGAGAAGCCCTTTCCTTGCTCTGAATGTGAGAAGTCCTTCAGCACTCAACAACTGTTCAATATTCATATCCGGATTCACACTGGAGAGAAGCCATATAAATGTACAGAGTGTGACAAATGCTTCCCACAGAAGGGACATCTTATTCAGCATCAGAGAACTCACACAGGAGAAAAGCCATTTAGTTGCTCAGAATGTGGCAAGAGCTTATCACGCCAGTCATATCTAAAGAGACATCAGAAGATACATGAGCGAGTGGCTGTCAGCATGTGAACTGTGTTTAATGAACATTTTGTTGTAGCATCACAGGATTATGATGTTTTATAAGCATAAAAGATTCATTATTATTAACATACAGCTGAGTCCCCATTATCCGGAATTCAGGCAACCGGAAGACTCAACTAACCAGCATGTCTGATGGATTACGGGGATCTTTTTTGTAGGGGTTTTAGAGGCATTTAAAATGCGTACGAGAGATAACGGCGCCGGAGACTTGGGCGCAGGACACAGCCGGTATATGGCTGATCCTGCTGCTGCACAAGTCCGGGCCATGTTAATTACTACTCCCCCTCCAGGCCGCTATTGGTTAGTGGGGGAATTAAATAATTCGGCTTCCAGCAATTGCTGGAAGCTGAATTATTGTTTTAAAAGCAACTTCAGCTCCATCTTCTGACGGCGCTGAAGTTCCTCCCTGTGTCTGCTATAGCCGTAGTTCCTATTACGGCCTATGGTGGCGCCGGCTGCGCCCAAGTCTCCTGCGCTGCTGCACCCAAGTCTCCATCGCTGGATTCTGCGTGTTCGTTTAAAATACTTAGGCCCGGTTAACATCTGCATTTTTTCCGGAGCCGGACGTACGGATCCGGCCATCTGGATCCTGGAAAATCATTAATTTTTACAGCCAGTGTGCTGTAAAATGTCTGTTCTCCATAGGTTCTTATTGTGCTGCAAAAGCTTCTGTTTCCATTCCACTGAGCGAAACGGTCTGGAAAATTGGGTCTTGCTGCATTTTTTTGTCCGTTCAGCGGAACAAAAATCGGAACCGTACAGCCTCCAGCAATGTGTTGTAGTCTTCCTGCAGCACCTAGCAAGCTCCAGGCGGCTTTCAGGCACCATGCACAGAAACCGGCGTGTCACCTGACCTAATGCGGGTGAGATGGCATGCTGACTTATGTGCACAGAGGATGTCAGAAAGCCACCAGGAGCCCGCTAGGAGCTGCAGGGAGACTACAACACATTGCTTGAGGCTCTGGGATTATTTTTAGGGGGAGGTCTGTGCTTGTTGGGCCAGTTGCTCAAGCAACCGACAAGCACATAAATCTGGCATCAGGCAATCCCCACTGGTGTCGGATACCGGGAAATGTGCTGTATATATTTTGGAAGCTTACCATATATACTTGAATACTAGTCAGACAACATTGTGTACAGTATTGCAGCCATTAACCCCTCCTATCCCTTAAGTGCAACCAATACCTTCTCCAGGCCCCCCAAGTGCAGCAATTATTCACTCCCTTTTATGCAGCCCAGTATTTCCCCCCTGCCCCTTTCCTTGTTAATTTTTGTGGCCGGGACTTTCAGACCTGTTTTGTCTTGGCATTTCTTTTATCAAGAAAGTGTCATTTAGCACTGGGTAAATTGCAAATGGGAATGTCACTAATAGTACACACATTACTCAGTGTTGCCAGTGACTTATGTATAAGTGGACCCCTATACTTTTTTGAAGTGAATCAGACCTACATTTCTAGACTTATACTCGAGTATATACAGCATATAGCTTCAGAGACCATGGACATACAGAGAGTATATTGTTTTTTGGTGATTTATCAAGAAACCTGAAAATGAAGTGAACTGTGATCTGCTGGTACACTAACATCTGACACATTTTAAATATGCTTGTACATTTTTTGCCAAATGGACTGTAATAATAGAATGATATCCATTTAATCATTGCTTTATTATTGTGATTTACAAAAATGTATAAATCAGAATCCAGGTGTATGTATATTTATAAAATGTACATTTACAAGTATAAAATACCTTATCGTTTACTTTTTTTCTTATTTTACCATCACTTACATTAGATTCTAAAAGACTAACAGATTTGGCAGGATTTGGACTAATCCATTTCCTCATAGGGGAATCCCCTATGATGAGATGGACTAGCTACAATTAACACAGGAAAAAAAAATATATATTTATTTTCAATCTGGGAGCATTGTACTCCTTATAAGTATGTGTACACACTGATTTTCAATGTTTTAATTTTTCACGAGATTGTTCTTTTTTGATCTGTAACTATCTCTTCCAATCTGTTGTCTGCATTCACTGAATGTGCCTTTGACATGGGAGACCAGGGTTCAAATCCTGGCTAGGGTCTGTACCTATTCAGAAAGAAGTCCTTGAGCAAGACTTCCTAACACTGCAGGGTCGCCCCTTGCGCCAGTTGCATAAAAATATGGGTTACAACCCTTGCACCCGTGTGTGTGTGTGGGGGGGGGGGACTAGACACCTCTGAAGCCTGCGCAGGGCCGTTTTGGGGGGCAGGAGGGGTCACAGAATGAGGAGAGAGCATTAGCCCCCACATCAGCAGCGAGGGGGGACACTTCCCCCTCCCTCACCTCAGGCTCCCCCCTCCAGCATTAATCAGTGGTAGGAGTAGTGGTGGGCAGAAACACAAGCATAAAATGTACAGTGGGGGTACACTCTGACTCTGAAGAAGCTGGTTTAAACCAGCGAAACAGCTGTCAGGCTCTTTTTACCCCCACTGCTGTGTACCTGCTATTTCCCCCACCGGAATAAAGGAATTTTAAAGAAGCGGTGCCCCCCTTTTTTGCCTTCAAATCTACTGGATACAACAAACTCATGGAAGAGCACGCTCTTTGTCCTGGGTCCGGTGTGTCTGCCCTGCTGCGTTTGGTGCCAGGTACTGTTCTTTTTCTCCCTAAATTTATTACAAGCATAAAATGCTTCCACCACGGAGGTCCGATGTCTAAGTGCCAGACGCTACTTCCTGTTTATCAGGAAGTAGTGTCAGACGCTTAGACATCGGACCTCCACAGTGGAAGCATGGTATGCTTGTGTTCCTGCCCGTCGCTGCTCCTACCACCGATTTATACTGGAGGGGGAGTGCTGAGGGAAAAGCCCGAGGTGAGGGAGGGGGGAGTGGCCCCCCTCCCCACCGATGTGGGGGGTCAATGCTCTCCCCTCATGCTGCAACCCCTCTTGCCCCCCAAAATGGCCCTGAGTGACCCCAAAGGGGGAGGGGCATCCAATTTTTCACAGGGAAGCCCAGTGATTTCTAGTTACGCCCCTGCCTTGCGCCTTAGTGGCTGCAGCTCTTGAGCGCTTTGAGTCTAACAGGAGAAAAGTGCTATACAAGTGTTAGGATTATTATTTTTAGGATTATGTGTGTGATTAATAGAGATGGCCCGATTTTAGGTTCGCAAAAGGTTCGGTTCGCGCAAACTTTCACATACCGCAATAGACTTCAATGGGGAGGCGAACTTTGAAAATTAGAAACATTTATGCTGGCCACAAAAGTGATGGAAAAGATATTTCAAGGGGTCTAACACCTGGAGGGGGGCATGGATGAGTGGGATAGATGGCAAAAGTCCCGGGGAAAAATCTGGATTTGACGCAAAGCAGCGTTTTAAGGGCAGAAATCACATTGAATGCTAAATTGCAGGCCTAAAGTGCTTTCAAGCATCTTGCATGAGTATAGATCAATCAGGGAGTGTAATTAGAGTGCTGCTTCACACTGACACACCAAACTCACTGTGTAACGCACCGCAAACAGCTGTTTGCGTAGTGACGGCCATGCTGGACTGGTGCGCACCATGGCGAGAGTGCAGGCCGTGGCGGTGTTCAAGCCCATATGGTCGCCGGGCTGTGGTAGCTCAATGATAGAACAACAGTGACTGTCCAGCTGATCAAATTTGGTCTGTCCACAATGAAGCAATGACCTTATTATCTACTTGTATGTAGGTAGGCATAGGTAGGTGCCCCAGTATAGGTAGGTGCCCCAGCAGTTAGCTAGGCATAGGTAGGAGTCCCAGTATAGGTAGGTAGGCATAGGTAGGTGTTCCAGTATAGGTAGATAGGCATAGGTAGGTGCCCCAGTAGTTAGCTAGGCATAGGTAGGAGTCCCAGTATAGGTAGGTAGGCATAGGTAGGTACCCCAGTAGTTAGCTAGGAATAGGTAGAAGACACAGTAAAGGTAGGTAGGCATAGGTAGGTGCCCTAGTATAGGTAGGTAGGCATAGATAGGTGCCACAGTAGTTATCTAGGCATAGGTAGGAGTCCCAGTATAGGTAGGTAGGCATAGGTAGGTGTCCCAGTATAGGTAGATAGGCATAGGTAGGTGCCCCAGTAGTAAGCTAGGCATAGGTAGGAGACCAAGTATAGGGAGGTAGGCATAGGTAGATGCCCTAGTATAGGCAGGTAGGTAGGCATAGGTAGGTGTCCCCGTATAGGTAAGTAGGTACCCCAATAGATAGGTAGGCATAGGTAGGATACCCAGTATAGGTAGGTAGGCATAGGTAGGTGCCCCAGTAGTTAGCTAGGCATGGGTGGGAGTCCCAGTATAGGTAGGTAGGCATAGGTAGGTGTCCCAGTATAGGTAGATAGACATAGGTAGGTGCCCCAGTAGTTAGCTAGGCATAGGTAGGAGTCCCAGTATAGGTAGGTAGGCGTAGGTAGGTGTCCCAGTATAGGTAGATAGGCATAGGTAGGTGCCCCAGTAGTTAGCTAGGCATAGGTAGGAGACCCAGTATAGGGATGTAGGCATAGGTAGATGCCCTAGTATAGGTAAGTAGGTAGGCATAGTTAGGTGTCCCTGTATAGGTAAGTAGGTACCCCAGTAGATAGGTAGGCATAGGTAGGTGTCCCAGTATAGATAGTTAGGCAGGGCCTGGCTGGCACAGTAATAACAATTACCAAGGTCCATCTGCAACAGATAGGGTTGTATAATGTCAATGTCAGTGGGCAACACAAAAAAACACATCAGGAGAACATTAGCTCTCAAAAGAGCTGTTGAGGGGAGCTATTTTAGCAATAACAATCAGCCAGGAGCAAGTTAACAAGCCTACAAGAGCCTAACAAATCTTTCCCTATGAGAGTCTGCCAGCAGCTGTCCCTTCACCAAGTAATGCAGGCACACGAGTGAGTGTAAAGCCCGGGGCTGCCTGCCTTTTACAAGGGGGGGGGGCTCCAGGAGAGAGTGTAGCCTAATTGGCTACAATGTGCCTGCTGACTGTGACGTAGAGGGTCAAAGTTGACCCTAATGGTGCACTATGGGGTTGAATCGAACTTCCGCAAAAGTTCACGTTCGCTGGCGAACACGAACCACCAAAAGTTCGCCTGGAACCGTTCGCATGTGAACCATTCAGGACTTCTCTAGTGATTAAATGGTTTTCAAAAATTATGTCATTTTAGAGTTTAAATTAGTCCCTTATTGACTAATGGTGGTGGGATAGTTAAAAGTTTACATACATTTTAATCTAATGTACTTGTGTTTTTGTTATTTAAATGTATTTTAATAAACCCTGTATTTCTTTAGTATTTTTCTGTGCTGGATGTTCTATAAAATGTGCCTTCTAGACTGATTGCAAAAGCATCCTCTATTAAATAATACACCAAATCTGGACTCAACAAACTGGGTTCTCCCGTTAATTCAATCAACAGAACATCCAAAAATGTTATGGGGCTCTTAGGAAGGGAGAGTGACCCAAAACATTGTACTGATCAACTTCCTATATGCTCCATTGATTGAGTTATTGTGATAGTCCCAGTTTCTAGTAATTGTGATAGCCCCAGTTTCACTGTACATATATATGTATGGATATATGGATGACAGGGCTTGGGCAATGCTTGGGATTTAAAGTACAAACTGGGGCCAATATTTGGGGACCTGGCATGACAATATGTGTATATAATATTAATGATACTTTTAAGTCGATATACATAACTAGTTAGGATTCAGGTTGACTTTATTTTGAGTACATACAGTAATTACACTAAAAGTTTTAGGCTAGTTTCACACATCTCCTAAGCAATATGTTAATACCTTGTCAATATTATACCTTTTTAAATTCCTGAAAGTAAAAAAATACTTAAAATAATTTTATTAGTACTTTCTTACCCACTTTTTGGTACATTTTTTTTAATTGCCAAGTGGTGAAAAGCTATTTTATAGAGAAGATTAAAATCTCCTAGAAAAACGGGTCCAGGTGTGATGCAATTTTAGTACAGTATGATGCCCCTACTGCAAAATGGTCAGAAAGTGGTCCCCGGGCCGGAAAAGGTTGGGGACCCCTGCAGTGTAAATTATATTAGATGTGCAATAAAATTAACTGTGAAAAAAAAAAGGTTTTCATTTGGTTTTATATGGAGGTATTATTTCTCTAAACAAGATCAGGTGGTGTGTATACAGTATGTACAATACACAATCATTACATGATGGAGAAACTTAAGTGTCTGAATGGATCCTTAATGAATGTAAATTCAAAAAGTCTTATGTGTGTGATGTTTTAACTGGCAACTGGCATTGCTTAAAAGGAAATAAATATGGCAGCCTCCATATACCTCTCACTACAGTTGTCCTTTAATGGTGTTTTGGGCTACATGCCTACATATTGCTGAGCTGTTTTGGTGGCATAAGAGGGTTCCTATAGACTATTAGAGAGGTGGATGTAAATGTTTTTGATGATAAATGTGTGATATATGTTTTGCTCCATAACAGCAATTGAAAATAAATACCTATTGATGAGGTATGATACGTTTGATTAAATAAAGATGCCATATATGGTAAAACAAACAATACTGAAATGCCATGAACACTGATCAGTGCTACACAAATTATTTGGCATTTGCATTTCAACAGATGTTCTTTACTTTATTATTATTATTATTGATTTCTAAAACACTAACATATTCCGTGGGGCTGTACAGACAATGGTATACACCAATATACAAAATACAGAATTGTTAATAACAGTGACAAAACTAAAGTGAGGAATAAAACAAATTCCAAAACATTAAAGTTTGGGAGAGTCCTGCCCTTGCAAGCTTACAAGCCAAAGGAATGGGAGGGGCAAGAGGAGGGGTATACAATAATAATACCTAGAGGCAGTGTGTTTTTAGGTTATCTTGTAAGGATTGTAACTTGGTCTTATGTCGGGGTGGGGTGGGTAATGGCCTAATGTAGAGCATATGTTTGTAGGCAAAAGTGAGTTTTGAGGGAGCGTTTACAGATGTCAAAGGTTGGAGAGTGATGGATGTGTTGTAGAAGGGCATTCCAGAGGAGGGGTAAAGCATGTGCAAAATCTTGTATACATGAATGCAAGGAAGTAATTCCAGAGGAGGACAGAAGAAGGTCAGGTGCATATCTGAGACTGCAACTGGGTTGGTATCTGGAAACTAGTGAGGAGATGTACTTTAAGAATTTCCAGAACTGACAGTAAGCCGGAATCCTTATTTTAGGCAACCATAGCCACAATACTCTCCCAGCAATACACATGTTAAGGATTTTTTACATTAAAAACCTCCTCCCACCGGAAATCTCCTTCTTGCCAAAAGAGCAATTGGTTCCAAAGGGAGGGATACAATGTTTGTAGCTCATTTTCAAGCTTGATGATGTCAACACGTGGGCTAATCTATTCACTGCTGTTCATTGTTGGCACTGTTATCTGCAAGTTTCTGTTGGAAGCATTGTCTGTTGTCAGGGGCGCCTTAACCTACTGACCACCCAGGCAGCGGCTTGGAGCGGCTTTGATGGGGAAGGCGCAATAAATTACTGTCAGTCCAAGAGGAAATAAAAATTCCTGTCCGGAAAGACCGTTGTAAGGGACTGGAGAGAAATAGATTTCCTTCTGTTTTAAGAAGGCAAATTACACCAAGCTTTGCTTTTTTAGTAAGAGGGCATTTTGGTAACTTTTATCTCCCTATACATTCCTAGTAGCTTGGGTCACCCTACGCTGCTTGGATACTCTGCTCTTTTCACAAATAGCATTCTGCTAAGTCAGGGATAAAGAATCATTCAGAGTTCAGATTTATAGATACTCCCTAAGAACTAGAAGAAGGTGTCTGGTTTATAACTGTTCTCTGCCCCCACCTTTCTGAGCCTGAGTGACTGACTGCAGTTTAAGGGTATGTAGAGAAAGTTTTCTACTCTCTGTTTTAAGAAGGCAATTACACCTAGCTTTGCTTTTTTAGTAGGAGGGCTTTTTGGTTCCTTTTATCCCCCTATACATTCCTGGTAGTTTGGGTCACCCTGAGCTGCTTGGTTACTCTGTTCTACTCTCACAAGTGTTTTTAGGAATGCATCTAATAAGGATTCATAGAAAGATTGGAGACAGTCCCTCATTATTCAGTGTACAGAGGTGACAGCGCCCTACCCCCAAATGTTACTGAGTCTGCAGAGCGAGCAAGACAAACAAACAAACAGTAAACTCTGCAGACAGCCTGTGTGCTCTGCTAGAATGTCCTGCATGTCTAGATGTCAGGACGCTCTCCAGCCATGACTAGCTATGGAGCAGTAGGATCATCTGATGCTCTCTCCCTCTGACTGGGACACACAGCCTGCACTTCTCCCTGAGTTCCCAAGGACAGTGTTTGAAGTGTGTAATGGACACAGTGGGGGTTGCAGGTTTTGTCTTTCATTGTGAGAGAGTGAATAGGAGGGCAGCATCTAAAGCTCAAACAATGATAATGGACATGTAAGCAATGTGTGTAATTACATCCATCACTACTTATAACTGAAGATGGCATAATAATGTATTTCCATTAATGCTGTCTGTTTGCCCTCTCTCTAATGCTATGTACCCACCTCACGATTTTTCCAACGATTTTCCCGATGTCCATTCATTTTTATTTTTTTTGAGCGACAAGTAGTCATTTACATGATGTCGTGACATCCCTTAGCGTTGTGTGGTGAAAAGTGACCGTCACTGAGGACCGGATCTTTAAGATCCTTGACGACACCCCGTAAAGTACTGCGGTCGCTTGACTTCTCGTTCGCGCCCGTCCTGTAATGTCACGTGACATCTCGCATACCCGCTGGCAGGAAGATGAATCGCTGGACGCTTGTCATGAGGGGACACCTCGCTGGATCCATCTTCCTGTGTTGTTGCAGTCACTGTGGTGAGTGTGGAGCTTAACTTTGCTCGCCCTCACCCTCTGCTCATGCTCCCTCTCCCACTGTCTCTCTGACCAAACAACTGCTACTTGGGGAACAATGTGCACAACTATGTACACTAGTCTGAGCACTCTTCAGAGGAGCCAGTAGCATTTGGAACTATTATTGTGTATTTACAATCTAATCCTACCATAGTCATAGTCTAATGTCCTACCATATTATTATTATGTATTTATATAGCATTGACATCTTCTGCAGCACATTACAGAGTACATAGTCATGTCACTGACTGTCCTCAGAGTAGCTCACAATCTAACCCTACCGTAGTTATAGAATAATGTCCTACCATATTATTATTATTATGTATTTATATAACACTGACATCTCCTGCAGCACTTTACAGAGTCATGTCACTGACTGTCCTCAGAGGAGCTCACAATCTAATCCCTACCACAGTTATAGTCTAATATTTTCAATATAGGATTGTTTTGGGGTAAACCAGTTGACTTATTAGTATGTTTTTTAGGATGCAGGAAATGTCTGAAGTGTCTGAAGACAGAAACTCCATGCAGATTTTGCCCTGGCCAATGTTCAAGCCTAGGACTCAGCACTAAAATGCAGTAGTGCTACCCACTGAGCCTCTATTCTACTCATAGATATCTGCTCATCCATGTCATCAATTCCGACCCTCTACTACCCTTCCTCCCTCCATTCTACTTCTCTTCTCTTGTATCACTTACACTACAAACACACTGTGCTTATCTCCAGAATGGATTATGAATCAAACCATTAGGCCCAGTGCACACCAAAACCGCTAGCAGATCCTCAAAACGCTAGCGGTTTTTGGAGCAGATTTCAGAGCGATTCTAGGCATGTTTAGAGACATTTTCTAAACATGCTGAGCGTTTATGTGAAGCAGATTACAAATCTTGTTACAGTAAAAGCTGTTACTGAACAGCTTCTGTAGCTAAAACGCCTGGAAAACTGCTCTGATCTAGCGTTTTTTTCAGAGCGGTTACCATTTTTCCTATACTTTACATTGAGGCAGAATCGCTTCTGCAAACAGCAAATGTGCAGCAGGAGGCACGTTTGCGGTTTGCTAAAAACCTCAAACCGCTGGTGTGCATCATCCCATTGAAATACATTAGCCAAGCGTTTTCACAGACAGATGTGGTTGGCGGATCGCTGCTAAAACCGCTCGGTGTACACTGTGCCTTAAACCACCTTACCATATCAGCCCTTCAATGTCATGATATACCCACTCCAGTCCTACCCCAACAGGTGGTAACATATCTGCATATCTCATAATGTTTGTGAAAAATTATTCTGAAAGGAAGAATGTCTTGCTTGATAATCCAATCTTGCAATGTGACTGACATTGGAACTTGTAGTGTGGGTGTTGTATTTATTTGAGGTGCATACTGGCAGCATGTGCTGTATGGCATACAATGCTGATCATCCACAAGGTAAACTTAGGCAGCTGCCTAGGGTCTAGAGAGAGTTTAGGGGCCTGGTGGTTGCTAGCCCCCACCAAATCTAACTAAATGAGCCAGGTGACCATCAGTGGAGGGCAAAGTGTTATCTTGCCCAGGGCCCCGTTTTATAGTTATCCTTCTCTGATGGCTTATATCATGTGTGAAGTGTTCTATAATGTATATGATTTTTGTTTTATTTTTATGGGGGGGGGGGCGCCACAGGATTTCTTGCCTGGAGTGACAAGAAGGCTAGAGGCGCCCCTGTCTGTTGTTTTATGTCCCGAGAACACTGAAACTGCCCACTCTTTACTGACCTATTCATTGTGGTTTCATCTATTGTTATGCTAGTGGAAAGTCTCCAGCATGGATCAGATTCTTCCCATGATCTTTTTGTTCATACTGTTGAATGTTAATGAAGTTATAACCTGCAGGGTGGGTGAGGTTAAATAAAGAGGTCCTGAACCTGTCCTTTAATAGGCATGTAAACACGCCTTTTTTGTTGACAATAAACCTTTTTTAGCCAATCAGAAACCACCTCATGCTAGTGAATGGAGAAGGTGTGACTATAACTTGGGTCAGACCTTAGTCAGATAGAAGGATCACAGAGAGGTCACAGGAATACAGAGTACCAATACTACATCCTACCAGGTAACTATGACTACTCTGGTTTCCTTAGATGCAATAGTGGTGTAAATGCATAGTAGGATTATACACTATTGTATTATTTTTGTTTTTGTATTTTTAGGATGAAATATAAATTATATTAATACATTTGATATTATGCAAAATAGCCCTTTCCATGTGTGCCTCCTATAGCTGGTGCTGCCCAGTTCTAAGAGTCACACATGCATAGGACTGTTTTCAAAATTAAAACTTATTAACATGATTTATATTCCCTCTTCATGTGGGAGATTTATACTTTACAAATGGGAACCTGTCATTGTTATTATTTAGTATTTATATAGTGCCAACATCTTATGCAGCACTGTACAGAGTATATTGTCACTTAACTGTCCCTCCGTGGGGCTCACAATCTAATCCCTATCAGAGTCATATGTCTATATCGTGTAGTGTATGTATAGCAGTCTAGGGCCAATTTAGGGGGAAGCCAATTAACTTATCTGTATGTTTTTTGGGATGTGGGAAGAAACCGGAGTACTCGGAAGAAACCCACACAGACACAGGGAAAACATACAAACTCCTTGCAGATGTTGATCTGGGACCAGGGAACCGGCACTGCAAGGCGAGAGTGCTAACCATTGCGCCACTGTGGTGCCCGTGCTGTCATAGGAAAAACATTGAGTGTGGCTATAATGGATAGATTTCTTTTTTTGCTTGTGATCCAGTGATCAGGATATGTAACTTTTTATTAATCACTTCAGGACCGGCCGCCTAACCCCCCTTAAGGACCAGGGCAATTTGCATGGAGGAGGGGGGGGGGCACGTTTCGGGGGGTCGGGCGGGCGGATCCCGTCTGTGGCAGGCTGGGCATGGTGTCCCCCATGGAGGCATGTGTCCCCCCTGTAGCTGGCAGCCATCACTCACCTTCCAGGCTCCAGCAATTAGCCGCAGTAGCCACGTCTTCTCCAGCCGGCATCTCCGCTCCAAATGACGCACAGGTCAGGTCGCAGCTTGATAATGTCATCAAGCCGGGTCCCGGCGCTGACGTCAGACGGAGCAGAGATGCCCGCCACAGCAGAAGGGGGCGCTGATCGTTGCTGGAACAGCTCGGAGGTGAGTGGATCCTCTTCTTTTCCCCCCTACCACCGCAGTTGTCAAAGTGATCACTACGATCCGATGGCGATCGTAGTGATCACGTGATCAGCAGCCATACGCGATGGCTGCTGATCACTCGGGGGAGATAATTAATTAAATAGAGCGGTAATGGTGCCTTGTATATTGGTTAATGTCCCCGTATGATATAGGGTGGGGCCAACCCAAAGATAAATGGATATATAGCTATTTAGTAAAGAAAGGTTATGAGGCCACCATAATTATACCAATATGCAAAAATGAGTTTATTACAATAAGATACACTACAATACAAAGCACAATCCCTTAAATAGTCCCTCGAATAGTCTCAATACCCTCCCCATATTTAAAACCAAAACATGCGGAGCCTGTATCATGCATGAGTGGTCCACAACCTGTGCCTTAAATACAGATCAACAATCATGAGTTTAAGCCTGAAGGCTAAATATTCACCTCACAATCGCCCGCGCACACATTCACCTTCCAACCTGCCACCATGTCCAAATGTATAACGGGGGCCCCCACTGGTGGAGAATATGATGTCCAATTCTCAATTGATAAGTTCCGCTATAAGGAATCAAATCTCCGGATATCTTATCACCTCACAACCTTGGGTGTAATGCCTTTAGAAAGTATGGATGGGTCTCACCCGTGCACTGGTTCCTTTTCCGTATATTCAGTACCGCTTGTTCCGTTCAGCGTATGGAGGCCATGTACATGGTAGCTCCAGTATCCGCACAGATCACCGGAATAGATGACTCCTTTGCGTGTATAAACAACACGCGGACCACGCCAGCCACGCTGGTACCGGATACAGGATGGAGGCGGCCGCCAGAAGTGATGTCACTGGTATGCAACCACTCCGCCAGACAAGGCTCCGCCCACCGACGCGTTTCACGCCCACTTTGGGCGTTTCATCAGGGTGTGGCCTATACAGCCTTTGCATTCGCTTAAAAACAGTCCCGTAACTCCTCCTATTATGTTACCATAGCGACTAATAAACTTTGCCCGTTAGTTCATACGGAGGCTGCACTGGGTCACAAATACAAATAAGGCAGTTCCTATTGTTATAATGGACATAGCTTCCAGCGGGAGTTTCCTCAGGGTATCATTGCCATTGTAAAGGTAGATATATATATTTTTTGATCACTCAGAGCAAGTCCATGTACATAAAGATTTTTACCAACGCTAATGCGTGCATATTAAATATATTTCCGAAGGGGACAGTAGGGCAAGGCGGAATTCCGTATCTATTAGTGGCATAGTACAACAATCACTGCGGCACCATACACACTGCATGCATTACCCCTCAATATGCACTTTACAGCAAATTTACCTAAGATTTATTCCAAAACTATCTATATCTATTATGTCTCAGGAACGGGGATAAATCTAGTTCCGCATTTAGACCTAGGGGGGTCACTGTACCTAATTTAAAGATCCACATTGCTTCCTTGCAATAGAGAACCTCATCAAAGTCCCCCCTCCTCCCAGATATTTTTAATTTATATAATCCCTTCACCACTGTTCCCCTTAAGGAATTATCATGGTACTCCCTATAATGATCATATATTATCCCTGTGGCTTTTCCTCCTGTAATTTTTCCAAAATGTTCTAATATCCGCTCCTTCAAGCTTCTTTTTGTCTTGCCCACGTATATAAGTTTACATGGGCATTGAATTGAATATATTACTTTAGTGGTGTCACAATTAATAAATGACCTGATTGTAAACTCATTTTTTCCATCACTGCTATGAAAGATATTGGTGCGTTCAACATAAGGACATAATTTGCATTTTGAACATTTATACATTCCAACTGGTCTTCTACGATCCAGCCAAGTCGAGGGATTTCTCTGTATCTCACTATGTACTAAATAATCTCTTAAATTAGGTGCCCTTCTGGCAGTAATAAGGGGGCGTGGCCCCACAACTTTGGCAACCTCCTGATCAGCAATCAAAATGGGCCAAAATTTCGTAAGTAATTCATTCAACCCTTCCCAGTGGGCACCGAACCCGGTTATGAGCCGCGTATGTCCCCCTCCCTCCGCACTTCGCGGCACCCCCCTGGACTATTCGAGGGACTATTTAAGGGATTGTGCTTTGTATTGTAGTGTATCTTATTGTAATAAACTCATTTTTGCATATTGGTATAATTATGGTGGCCTCATAACCTTTCTTTACTAAATAGCTATATATCCACTCGGGGGAGATGCCAGCTGTCATATGACAGCCTTATCTCCCCTCTCCAGTGCGCACGATCGCGTCAGGACAGTTTGTTAACGCAGATGTTGAATCAACGTCTGGTCAGAACGGTAGCACCACCTGCTGGACGTTGATTCAACGTCCGTGGTCCCCAAAAGGTTAATTGTTCTCTTGTTTATGATTTTGAAAATGAACTGTAAATAACAACATTAGGCAAAACGAGATTTTGAAAATAACAAGTGCAAAAGAAAAGTCAATACATATGATCAAATGTCCATACAAAATTTTAAATGTATTTCTTATTATCTGTAAGAAGATTATGTAACATTGTAAAAGAGAGGTATAACAATCTAAAATTTCAGAGGGCAGTTATCAAATAAGGACAAAGGACTGACTGACAAGGGATCAAATTGAAGGAGAGGGCTGAAACCAAGTGGCAAGACTGCAAATCAATAAGTGGCACAGTGACATAACACAATAAAAACAAAAACAAAAAAACAAAATGAATAAGAAAACAAATAAAACATGGAAGAGAGGGTTAGCTTTTAGGATCAGATAGCTTATTGGTTTGGTGAAAGGCTACATAACTGGGTTCATCTATCTATCTATCTATCTATCTATCTATCTATCTATCTATCTATCTATCTATCTATCTATCTGTCTGTCTGTCTGTCTGTCTGTCTGTCTGTCTGTCTGTCTGTCTGTCTGTCTGTCTGTCTGTCTGTCTGTCTGTCTGTCTGTCTGTCTGTCTGTCTGTCTGTCTGTCTTTCTATCTATCTATCTATCTATCTAGTAAATTGGATATGTAAGAATTGGTGTTATGTATGATATGTAAGGGGGTGGTTACTGGTAGAAGCTATGCTATCTTAGTGGTAAGGCTGTAGAGTCTTGGAAAATGAGCTTAGCCTTTTAGTACATTTAGGGTACCTGACTAATAAGTAGGTTTGTTTTATGTGTACTAGGTTGTGGATTTAAACACTCTGTTAATTTTTGACTTGTGAATGTGGTATGCAGTTATAAAAAGCCTTCCAAATAAAAAAATGAAGCTTTTTAAACGTAATTCTATTTCCAGTTTCTTTAAGAGCTGAATGATGTTTACTAACAGCACAATTTGAGTGTGGTGGGGGGGGGGGGGGGGGGGGGGCTACTAGAACTAGAATTTTTTGTGACCATTAGTGTCAGATGTTTTATTTCACCAGAGTATAAAGGGAACCAGGGGTCAATAGGTATAGTAGGGAGAGTAGCAGGTTTGTGTAATAGAGGAGTATCAATATTACATTTTTGTGCATTAAATATTAAGAAGTTTATGAACTTAGTCACATTTGAACAGACGTGATTGACCTTATGATAGTAACACAAAAGAGCTGGTTTATTGTAGTTACAGGCAAAGGGTGTGGTTAAGTACTGTTGCTCTTTTAAAGATCCGAAATCAATTAAAAACTTAAAGGAGAAGGACTCATCAAAGGAAGTGAATGGTTATTTAGCCCACTGGGTGGGATGACGTCTTTGACACAAAATGTAAGATATATTATTGTCCCAGGGCCACATACAGTACATATTATGAATCTGACAACTCTGAACATCTTACAGACAGGTTTTAGACTAGTACATCTCTCATTAGGGAAATTTCACAGTTTCTTTTATTGTTCATAAAAGCACTCTCTGGCAAGGACATATGCAAAGATGCCAAGTAGCCTACTCATGGCACACTATTCTGATAGTACGCTAGGCATATATATAAAAGTGGTGTCGTGTGTAAAGTGGTGTGAATAAATTCGGGCATCATAATTGCCATTACTTTAAATATCTTTAATGATTTTATAATATCAGTTTAGCGCCAGTAATTTGCATGGTGCTATTGCTTAGGTGTCTCTAATACTTGCTAATGTTAAATAAACTCTAACCTCCTAACACTAACAAATCAAGCCTCTCTCTACCCTATTCCCTATTACTTCTTTATCTATGCCTAACCCTAACTTCTAACCAAATCCCTCTGGACTATTGCTAAGCCAAACACTAACCTCTAAGCCTATTCCCTAACACTAAGCCTCATCTAACTACACCAATCACTAATTACTATAGCTGAGCACCATAGTCGGTAACATTACTCGTCTACCCTGGTACCAATTGTGCACCCCACTACATGCTGCTCAGTCAGTTGGAGTTTGGTTATAAAATAACAGAACCCCTCTGCTCAATCAATCACTTGATATATGATAGCTGAAAATCTACATTTCTGTCCGCGGCTGGGCCCAATTTTATACACAGGCAATGTGTGCGCAAAATTAACTGCTTCACTGCACTTCTATTGAGGGAATGCATTTGAAAATAAAGGAAATCCTGAGAAAAGCCATGAGGACACAGACAAATCCAAAACCTGTTGGTGAGAGTTTCAGATCTGTCAGATAATAAATAATGCCTTCTGTAATGGTGGCCACCAATGTACTTGGTGACCACCAATCTTACCAAATCTATGTAGCAGAAGAGTAAACTGTGTGACTATACTGAATGGATACTTTAGACAGTCCTTTATATTACATAGAAATGGTAAGATTGGACAAAAAAGGATTTGATTATTTGTGGGCTCCTTAAACGAACATTCCCTTGAAAAAAGTAAGTTTTGGACTAGTCCATCTCCTCATGGGGGATTCTCAGGATTTTCTTTGTTTTTAAAAAAATTTAAAAGCATTTCTTGAATTGCTGACAAAATAGTAAGATACCAGCCAGCCTGCCTACTCACTTGCACACTATTTTTTCAGTTAGACTTAGCAACTGCTGTTCAGGAAATGCTTTTGAAAACAAAGAAGACCCTGAGAATCCCCCATGAGAAGAATTACTAGTTCAAACCCTGTCAATTCTGTCAGATTTTAACTTCTTACTTTTTTCGTTGGAGTGGTCCTTTAAAACTCATCAGCGTGGAAACTGCAAACGCTCTTTGCGTATACATTTTCCAGACACTAATATGCACATTTGTCTGTATTCTTTCCCAGTAACTAATTAAAGTCAATGAGAAATTGCATGCACAGTGTGAATTTGTGCTGGAAGATGTAATGATTTTTTCTTACGCATACAAAGATGTGAAAGCAATTTTACAATGTTTATATATAAATGTGAATCTCCATTGACTTACACTTTGCATGCAGTGATCTCATTGACACAAAATTGCATTTTACATTACATGAGAGAACCCTGCCTAAGTGACAGGTACATAGGAAAAAGTCATTCACAGTGCATTTTTACTCTTTGACAAATGCACCTTTTATATGTACAGTATATTTACTAATGTATTTCAAATGTTATAGTGGTCTTTTAATCTCCATATGGATCAAACAAGCCTACAAATAAAAAAATGTTTTTACTTAAAGCTATTCATATCACTAGTGGTGCCACGTACATCAGTGTCGTTTTTTTTTCTTTTAATAAATGGATTTGTAGTATGTTCACCAATGGTTGCCAGACTCCGAATTACATCTCCCTCCGAGTTGCGACAACTGGGAGGGGGAATAGTATTTAATACCGCCAGGGAGTTTAGCAGCAGCAGCAGAGAGAACCGTCATTCGGCCGAGATGGCCTGCACTCGAATGTACAATGTATGTAGACTTTTTTTCAACCCATATAACTACGTAACTGTGTCAGACTTTTTTCTTTCTTAGCAGCAACCATAAATGTGCCCTTTATATCTGTGTTGTTTATAAATTATAAATCTATTTATTGTTTGATACACTGTCCGAGCTTCTGGGAATATAGGAATAATGACATATAATACTTTTAATTGCAGGTGGGTTACAAACCTCAATTCTGCTCAACTCTGTGAATATTTTACAACAAAATGGATCTCCAGCAGCACATGATGAGTCACAGAGGAGATAAGCCACATCAGTGCTCAGAGTGTGGGAAAAGCTTCAGTTATCCATCACTGCTTCTTGAGCACCAGAGAAGTCACAGTGGGGAGAGGCCATTTTTCTGCTCAAAGTGTGGGAAACATTTCACTAAAAAGTCAAACCTTAAAATACACCAGAGAATCCACACTGAAGAGAAGCCATTTTCTTCCTCTGAATGTGAGAAATGTTTTATTGACAAGACACGCCTCATGACCCATCAGAGGATTCATACAGGAGAGAAGCCATTTTCCTGCTCAGAATGTGATACATCTTTCACTGAAAAGTCAGCCCTTAAAATACACCAGGTGATCCACTCTGGAGGGAAGCTATTCCCTTGCTTGGAATGTGGGAAATATTACAGCTCAAAAGTAATTCTTAAAACCCATCAGAGGATTCACACTGGAGAGAAACAACAGTTTTCTTGCTCAGAATGTGAAAAATCTTTCACTAGGAAATCAACCCTCATAGCACACCAGATGATACACACAGGAGAGAAGCAGTATTCCTGCTCGGAGTGTGGAAAATGTTTTACTTTTAAATCAAACCTTGTGGCTCATCAGGTGATCCATACAGGAGAGAAGCCATTTTCCTGCTCTAAATGCCGAAAAAGTTTTACCAGAAAATCAACCCTCATAGCTCACCAGAGGAATCACACTGGAGGGAATCCATTTCCTTGCTCTGAATGTGAGAAGTCCTTCAGCACTCAACAACTGTTCAATAATCATATCCGGATTCACACTGGAGAGAAGCCATATAAATGTACAGAGTGTGACAAATGCTTCCCACAGAAGGGACATCTTATTCAGCATCAGAGAACTCACACAGGAGAAAAGCCATTTTGCTGCTCACAATGTGGCAAGAGCTTCACACAACAGTCACATCTGAGAAGTCATCAGAAGATACATGAGCGAGTGGATGTCAGCCTGTAAACTGTTTTTAATAAGCATTTTGTTGTAGCATCACAGGATTAGGATGTTCGATAAGCATTAAAGATTCATTATTATTCACACACAGTAGAGTCCCCATTATCCAGAATGGGGGGAGGTCTGTGCTTGTTGGGCCAGTTGCTCAAGCAACCGACAAGCACATAAATCTGGTATCAGGCGATCCCCACTGGTGTCAGATACCGGGGAATAAGCTGTATATATTTTGGAAGCTTACCATACATACTTGAATACAACTTGACCTCTTGTATAAGTCGACTCCAATATTCAACCTTCTTAAGCTGGAATTTTTTTTATTGCCTCGAGTAGAAGTCTACCCAGGAAAGTTAATGGCTGCACTTGGGGATCAGGATTGGGGAGTCTGGGTATGAGGAGGGATTAATGACAACATTGCGTACTGTATTGTAGCCATTAACCCCTCCTGTCCCTTAAGTGAAGCCAATACCTTCTCCAGGCCCCCAAGTGCAGAAATGATTCTCTCCCTTTTATGCAGTCCAGTATTTCCCCCTCCCCTTTCCTTGTTAATTGTTGTGGCCGGGACTTTCAGACCTGTTTTGTCTTGGCATTTCCTTTATCAAGAAAGTGTCATTTAGCACTGGGTAAATTGCAAATGGGAATGTCACTAATAGTACACACATTTCTCAGTGTTGCCAGTGACTTATGTATAAGTCGACCCGTATACTTTTTTGAAGTAAATCAGACCTACATTTCTAGGACTTATACTCGAGTATATACAGCATATAGCTTCAGAAACCATGGACATACAGAGAGTATATTGTTTTTTTTGGTGATTTATCAAGAAAACTGAAGATGAAGCAAACTGTGATCTGCTGGTACACTAACATCTGACACATTTTTAAATATACTTGTACATTTTTTGCACAATGGACTGTAATAATAGAAGGATATCCATTTAATTAATGCTTTATGTTTGTGATTTACAAAAATGTATAAATCAGAATCCAGGTGTATGTATATTTATAAAATGTACATTTACAAGTGTAAAATACCTTATCATTTACTTTTTTCTTATTTCTCCGTCACTTACATTAGATTCTAAAAGACTAACAGATTTGGCAGGATTTGGACTAATCCATTTCCTCATAGGGGAATCCCCTATGATGAGATGGACTAGCTACAATTAACACAGGAAAAAAATATATTTCTTTTCAATCTGGGAGAATTGTACTCCTTATAAGTATGTGTACACACTGATTTTCAATGTTTTAATTTTTCCTGAGATTGTTCTTTTTTGATATGTAACTATCTCTTCCAATCTGTTGTCTGCATTCACTGAATGTGCCTTTGACATGGGAGACCAGGGTTCAAATCCTGGCTATGGTTTGTACCTATTCAGAAAGAAGTACTTGAGCATGACTTCCTAACACTGCAGGGTCGCCCCTTGCACCAGTGGCGTAAAAATAGGGGCTACAAACCCTGCATGTATGGGGGGGGGGCGGGACACCTCTGGGGCCTGTGCAGGGCCATTTTGGGGAGCAGGAGGTGTCACAGAATGAGGAGAGAGCATTGGCCCCCACATCAGTAGGGATAGGGTACACTTTCCCCTCCCTCACTTCTGGCTCCCCCCCTCCAGTATAAATCAGTGGTAGGAGTAGCGGCGGGCAGGAACACAAGCATAAAATGCTTCCACAGCGGAGGTCTGATATCTAAGTGCCACACGCTACTTCCTGTTTATCAGTAAGTAGTGTCAGACATCGGACCTCCACGGTGGAAGCATAGTATGCTTTATACTGGATTTATACTGGAGGGGGAGCGCTGAGGTGAGAGCCCAAGGTGAGGGAGGGATTGTGCCCCCCCCCACTGATGTGGGGGCCAATGCTCTCCCCTCATGCGGCAACCCCTCGTGCCCCCCAAAATGGCCCCAAGCGGACCCCAAAGGGGGAGGGGCATTCAATTCTTCACAGGGAGGACCAGTGATTTCTAGCTATGCTCCTGCCTTGTGCCTTAGTGGCTGCAGCTATTGAGCACTTTGAGTCTAACAGGAGAAAAGTGCTATACAAATGTTAGGATTATTATTATTAGGATTATGTGTGTGATTAAATGGTTTTAAAAAATGATGTCATTTTAGAGTTGAAATAATATTTTGGTCCCTTATTGACTAATGGTGGTGGGATAGTTAAACGTTTGCATAAGTTTTAATCTGATTACTTGTGTTTTAAATGTATTTTAATAAAACCTGTAATTTCTTTAGTATTTTTCTGTGCTGGATGTTGTATAAAATGTGCCTTTTAGACTGATTGCAAAAGCATCCTCTATTAAATAATACACCAAAGCAGGACTCACCAAACTGGGTTCTCCCATTAATTCAATCAACAGAACATACAAAAATGTTTTAGGGCTCTGAGGAAGGGAGAGTGGCCCTAAACATTGTACTGATCTTCCTATATGCTCCATTGATTGAGTAATTGTGATAGCCCCAGTTTCCTGCAATTGTGATAGCCCCAGTTTCACTGTACATAAATATGTAAGGATATATGGATGACAGGGTTGGGGCAATGCTTGGGATTTAAAGTAAAACACTGGGGCCAATATTTGGGGACATGGCATGGCAATATGTGTATAGAATATTAACCACTTCACCACTGAGGGGTTTTACCCCTTGAGCACCAGAGCAATTTTCACCTTTCAGCGCTCCTTCCATTCATTTGTCTATAACGTTATAATTACTTATCACAATGAAATGAACTATATCTTGTTCTTTTTGCCACCAATTAGGCTTTCTTTAGGTGGGACATTATGCCAAGAATTATTTTATTCTAAATGTGTTTTAATGGGAAAATAGGAAAAAATGTGGGAAAGAATGTATTATTTTTCAGTTTTCGGCCTTTATAGTTTTTAAATAATGCATGCTACTGTAATTAAAACCCATGAAATGTATTTGCCCTTTTGTCCCGGTTATAAAACTGTTGAAATTATGTCCCTATCACAATGTTTGGCGCCAATATTTTATTTGGAAATAAAGGTGCATTTTTTTTCAGTTGTGCGTCCATCCCTAATTATAAAGTAACAGTGTTATACCCTCTTGACATAAATATTTAAAAAGTTCACTCCCTAAGTTAACTATTTATGTATTTTTTTTAATTGTGATTTTTTTTTTAATTACAAAAAAAATAAAAATTGTGAAGTGTGGGAGGTAATGAGTTAATTTTTAGTGTATAACTAATATATTTGTATATGAAAAATGCTTTAGGGTGTAGTTTTACTATTTGGCCACAGTAAGTTTTTGTTTATGCGACCTGCAGGAAGTATGCTTGCAGGAAGGGTTAGGAGGCTGGGAAACTGTTATTTTTTTTCTTACAATGATCTTGTAGAAGCAGCTGATCATTGCGGGGGGTTAGATCAACGAACGGGAAAGGTTTTTCCCGTTCATTGATCTCCGGGCGAGCGGGCTGCGGCGTGCACGGCACACGCGGACGAGTGAGCGGGAGCACGGACAGCGGCGGGAGCGGCGAGAGGTGCGGATTTCTCCATCCCTGAGGGTGAAAGGATGAAGGGACGGAGAAATGGGGTAAAGTGGTTAATGATACTTGTACGTTGATATACAGAACTAGTTAGGGTTCAGGTTATGCCTGAGATTGACTTTATTTTGAGTACATACAGTATTAAAACAAAAGTTTTAGGCTAGTTTCACACATGGGCCTATAATGTTTTAGGTTAGTTTCACACATGGGCCCCCACTTTTTCTCCTGCGTTTTCTCCTAGGCAATATGTTCACACCTTGTCTACATTATACCTTTTTAAATCCCAGCAAGTAAGAAAATACTCAAAATAATTGTATTGTACTTTCTTGCCCTCTTTTTGGTACATTTTCAATTGCAAAGTGGTGAAAAGTTATTTTATAGAGAAGATTAAAAACTATCTCCTAGATGGAAACGCAGGAGAAAAACGGGTCCAGGTGTGATGCGATTTTAGTACAGTATGATGCCCCTACTGCATCTCATCACACTGCACAATTGCATACATTTTGACACATTGCGTTAACCAGGAAATGGGGGGCAAACAGTCTGAAAGCGTTGCAATTTTTTTCACAAGCTTTTAGACAGGAATAAGTTTGTAGGGATCGCTATACTGCTCTGATAAGCCACGCTGACTGTGATAAGGCACATTAACTCTGACAAGGCTCGCTATGCTACTCTGATAAGCCACGCTGGCTGTGATAAGGCACATTAACTCGGACAAGGCTTGCTAACTCTGATAAGGCACGTTAACTCTGATGAGGCACGTTAACTCTGATAAGGCACCCTAAGTGTACAGTAGGGGGAGCTGTAGTGATAGCGAATCAACCCCATCGTATAATGCAACAGAGCTACCGATATACATTTGCATAAAAACAATCTGCTCACTGAGAGCTAGTGTACTTTTCGGAGGCTTAACCATTATTACTTATTTTTCACATCTTGTACACCGTTCCCTGATTTGCTCAAACAACCCTAATAAATTCAAGGAATATATGCAGATGTCTATATCTAGGTTGGTGAGATAAAAAGGACAATGGGCTCAATTCATTAATCTGTGGTGCTAAATCAGTGCAGCTTAATGTGATAGAGCGCTTGTTAAACAGAAGAGCGGCCGATATGCACGCTTTACATAGCAGCAATCAGTGATTTGAAGGAGCATGCCTTCCTTAGTTTCATAGCAACGCATGTAACTTAAAAGGCGGGTGGTCCTGTGAAGTGTCACAACCGCGATACTTCACTAGGTGCCACCGCCGCTCCGCACGTGTGTACAACACTCCCGCCGCCATTTCCATTGGGATTCTGTGTTCAGCCATTGGGGAAGAGGACCGAGTGGTCCTCTACCCAATCGCAATGCCTTGAATGAATGGACGTGAACGCGATCAGCGGCCATGTCCATTCATAAAAACAGGAAACAGTCACAGTGTTGTTAAATGTAGAAAAAAGAAAAAGTGAACACTTCCTATAACGGGAAAGTGTTTACTAGCGCCATCTTGTGGCCCAAAAGTAAAATTACACATACAGGCACATACATACTTCCACAAAATACAAAAAAACAAACACTTGTAAAAAAAAATTGGTTTAAAAAAAAATACATAGATAGTTGCCTTAGGAACTCAGATTTTTTTTCATCTATATTTTATTAGGGAAAATTACTTTTACTTTGCTGCATAGGGTCTTGTAATTATGGACCGGAGAAAAAAAACAAAAACAAAAAAAACGGAAAAATAACTCCTATATTTCAAAATAATATATTGTCGCCATACATTGTGATAGGGACATAATTTAAACAGTTTAATAATCGGGACAACTGGGCTAATAAAATGTGTTGGTTTTATCCACAGGAGAATGTTTAATTTTAGAAACTATAATGTCCAAAAACTGAGAAATAATGAATTTTTTCCATTATTTTCTTATTTCTCCCATTAAAACACATTTAGAATAAAATAATTCTTAGCAAAATGTACTACCCTCAGAAAGCCTAATTGGTGGCGAAAAAAATAAGGTATAGATCAATTTGTTGTGATAAGTAGTCATAAAGTTATTAGGGAATAAAAGGGAAGAGCACTGACAAGTGAAAATTGCTCTGGTCCGTTAGGGTAAAAACCCTTGGGAGTGAACCGGTTAATTAACATAGTTACAGTAACTATGTTAGCAGCCACTAGTGAAGTATCGCATTCACAATACTTCACAGGACCACCCGCATTTAAGGTTACGCGCTGTAACATCCTTACCTTCCAGCGGCAGGTCCAGCTGCAGAAACACCCTTTGCTTTTACACATAGAAATGATAATATATTTGATAACGTAAAATCTGTACATACAAACAAGATAATATGACAAAAACTATAACGTTTCCATCTTCTAAAATCATAACATACTTCAAAAACTTTAATGTTCTAATGTTGTTAATGATATTTATCGGGTGCCCTTTTTCTGCTTTAAAAAGAAAAAGGAAGAGGCGCTCTGAGTCCTTCACACAGCAGTAGTTTATACCGACAAGACAGGTCTCACCTGTTTAAGATGCGGCCGGCACAGCGTACAAAGCCCGGATACACCTTGTCCCACTTAGCCGAGCCGGGGACTGAGCACAGAAGCGGGGAGGAAGTGACGTCACTCGTTCCAGGAAGTCGCAGATCTGTTGCCCAGTAACGCTGGAACGCTCTGTACAGAGCTACTAACACAGCATGACAATAGGCAAATGGGCTGGGGATCTCTCAGTGAGGATAGAGAGTTAGCACATGGGCTGTAAAAGTATACATTTTTATTTTTATTTTTATATTTTTTTCTGCTTTTACCATATTAACGATAATTGCATTAGAGTCTACTGGCGGCGCCCTTTTCGTCCACTAGCTGCCGGTGCCCTTTTTTCTGCTACCTTTTCCCCTGGAGAAGTCAACTATTTGCTTGATAGTCTGTGACACCTGTAAGGCTATTTGGAATCCACTCTGCCCTCTCTATCTCCCACTTCCAACCACAGAAACATGAGAGGCCATTGCTCAAGATTAAAATTAAGATTCCAAACTGCCTGGGGGCTATATGTTGTGAACATATTTGTGTTGTGTAATCATGTTCCCTGGCAGTGGAAATAGACATTTCATTTACCAGAAATTTTGATTTGTATTTCTGCTGTCAGTTGCGGATGTCGACTATAAGTTTATTTATGTAGATATGTAATACTATGAGGGCAGCAGTGACTCCTACCTTTTTGGCCATTCCACATTCTTTGAAGACACGGAAAACCAACAGCTCAACATTTCACCTACAAAAGCCTGGCATGGTACTCCTGGTCCAGATCAATATATTACGTTTGTGGCAGATGAATACATCATGAGGATCTACTGCTCCTGTAACCTCACAGTGATGAAAACACTGTAAGCTATATCAGCATATGAGCAAGTTACAAATAAGTTAACCAGTTCGGCCTATCTGGACGAGCTTCCTTGTCCAGATAGGCACTGCTGCTTCTGCCGCATGGTGCGCGCGATACAAGAAGACCTGGGTATCTTCAGTAGGAAGATACTCACGCCGCTGTAACGCAACATGGAAGTCTGCTTTGCCAGGAGATGATAAACTGTATCTATCTGTATTTCTGTTACTTGAATAAATAACGTAAACCTTGAAGAAGCCTGAGGAAGTCTATCTCCTGCTTGCTGGGTGGAGAGTCAAGTGATCTCCCAGTCTGTGAGACGTAACTGTAAGAAGTTACTGGTGTCGAAGCAAGGTGATATAAGAACAGTTTATAACAGTGGCGCTGAAACCCTTCCCTGCCTAGCAAAACAGGCAGACAGGGGCCGGGGGCCGAAGAAGAAGTTTTCAAGATATTCCACAGCAAAACAAGCGGAATAGACGCGGACTGTAAAGCTTATCAAGCTGAGACTGATAAGTGGTGTGGGGAGTGTGCATTGCGTGAGCCAAGCGAGCACACGGGCTGCAATTCGAGGAAACCAGCGGCGAAACTCGTAGATGTTAAACTTTGACTGTAAGTGCATGCAGTCATAGCCTAAACCGGATCGCAGGTGAATGAAAGGCTCCGAGGCCGGCTGGCAGCTGCCGCTGGAGATCGATCCGCTGAGCCAGTGTGGGTACACAGAGATGACGCTCAGTAGTTCCAGGGATCCACTCAGTTTCGTGGAGTTGCCACAAGCTGGTCGAATTGGCAGGCGTACGAAGTCCTCTCAGGCAAGTTTGATTTACGTTGTTATATGGCGTTATCTGTGTTGTATTTGGTGTTATAACAAGGAGAGGATAATGTGGTCATATGTACATTCTGTGTTAATTGCAGCGTGGAGGCTGCGTGCTTTATTTTTTGTTTTGTTCCTTCTTCTATGTTGGTTTTGTTTTTCTTTCTCCCCGTCCAGAGACTGGGAGTGATGCCAGCTGTGTTTTAGCCTAGCAGAGAGCGCCCCGCGGAAGAGATAGGGGGGGGGGGGCGGCTGTCGAGCAGGTGGAGGGGGGAGAGAGGGGAGAGAAGAAAGAGAGAGATAGCTGAGTAGACAGGAGAGGGGAGTTGAGACAGTTGTAAAACTTAGAAGTACGTTTTTTCTTCGGTGAGCTGGCGTTTTTCCAGAGCCGATCAGCGTGTTTTTTTTCCTCTCTGTCCGTAGTGGATAGCGTAGTGAGAGGTGCAAGCTTATCTAGTTCCAGTCAGGGCCGCTGAAAGTTCTAAATGTAGATATAGGTTTAATGTTGTAGTCATGTCAGACTGATAAATGTGCGTCTCAGAAGTATTAGCTGTTATTATGGTTTAGAGTTACGTTGTGCGCTTGAGTAGTTCTGGGTTATGGCGGAGATATGCTGCAGATGATTTGTGAGGAGAGGTTTCTACGTTCCTGGGTGATGCTAAGATGTAAAAATTTAGCATTGCAGCTGTGACGCGGTTTGTCTCAAGTTTGGCAAGCATCCCAGAGAGTATAGGTAGCGGAAGGCTGACTCTCGGTAAAATGTATCGATGCTGTGTGTAACTATGCATAAAAATGTTTGTTCTGTTTGAGTTTGTTTTTTTTCCTAAGGTATAGGAACGAGAGGCTGCTATGGGAGCAGCCATCTCAGCTGGCAGTCCAGGACTCAAAATGGCGGCAGTGGAGAGAGCCCGCCCCCAAGAGTCATGGCCCCCACACGTCATGGCAGGGGGGAGGAGGGGCTGGGGGATCCACGTCACATCAGGCTGTGCTCGCGGCTCTGGGCAGAGCAGCTGTAAGGGAGGGGAGTAGAAATACAGAGACATGCTACTGTGTGTCTCGGTTCTCGAAGTATTTCCCCAGAGTTTTTCCCTGAGTCCATGGAAAGGAATGCCAGGATACGTGCACCAAGCTATTACTGTAAGATTAGCAGGAGCATGGATAGGAAAAGTGTCCCAGCTAGGTGCAGGGACACACGTAGCAGTGCAGGTCAGGAAAGTGTCTGTACTGAGTTGCTTACGGGATTATTCCTGTAAGTGGGGCACCTTAATGGGTGGTGCAGCATGAGTTCCCAATAGAGTATAGGGGGGGACAGTGCATCAGGGGGGTGCCGGAGTTGGAAAAAAGGGAGTTAACCAATCCGGGTTTCCGTCGCCGCTGCTGCAGAGCGGTAACGTTTTTTTCCGGTTTTTGTCGTGAACAGGGCCAGAGCTTGACTGAGAGGTCTATGCTGGGCTGGGGCTGTTTTTTTTGTGCGGTTTTTTTCGTCCACTGATTGGTCAAATATGTTTTTTCCAGCTCCTATCAATTGTAGCACAAAGAACAAAAACTGACCGCAGTTCATGGGGCAATTATACATATGATAGAATTGCCATGTACAGAGTGACAGTGTATCAGTACGCTGTTTGCCATGTGACTACCTACCATGTGGGCATTCAGGGATCTGCATACAGGCATGTGACGCTGGTATGCTTAGCCCTGCACCCTGTGCAGTTTAAGTGCAAAGTGCTCCTTCCTACAGGGAGGCAGCCGTTTTTTTTGGTAGTCTAGGTAGTGGCACGGCAAACATTGATCAGAGGGTACAACACACAGAACTTCTAGCAGAGCTGGTATCGCGATGAAGTTCTAGATAAGTTTATGCGAAAATGAGTAAGAGCATTGCAGGCGCACCTGCAAAGCAGCATCAGATGTGGCATCCGTAATCTGTGCATGCGACGGCCGCGCATGGACAGATAGGGGGGGGGATGTGGAGTGAGCTGCAATGAGGTGAGAGCTTCCAGAGGTGAAGTCCGCGGGAGCATATTTTAAACAGGTAAGTACTGAGGATAGTACTGAGGTAGGGGGGTGAAGTTTAACTCCAATCTACCAATAAGAGTAAACAGAGTTCATGAGAACCATAAAGCAACGAGATCAATTACGGTATATATTGATCAATTTAAAGTGTAAAGAGTACAAGCCGCAGGGCGAATCCCAAATCATTAATAAGAATTGATTTGTTTGTATTTTGATTTCAGGAGTTGGGCAATATGGACTCGAGACAGCTGCAGTGCTGGCAGCAAAGCTGGAGATGTCAGTCGGATAAGCGAAAGGTTCCAGATGCCAATCTTAGTTTGGAGAAACACGAGATTCCTGAAATTGGAAAGAGACTAAAAACCGAGGTTCCTGAGATCGGAAAACGTCTAAAAAAAAACTGACTGAGCAAAGCATAGTGCAAATTGCCAATGTTTTTCTTTCCCAAGGTGGTGCTTTTATAATGAAGAGTACCGTGCTGATGGTGATCCTAGGTTGCCATTCCGTCCTAGGAGAACGAAGAGAGGACATTCTCATGTATAATAAGGGGTTAATGAGAATGCAAGGCCGAAGCATGTTAATGTTGGGTGACAAAGGTACTAATCCTTTCACACCTCCCTCCGCTTGGCACAGATGACCCATGCAGGGACGGAGGAAAAGAGCACTTGTGCCAGGAGAAAATAAATTTCAGGGCACAAGGGGGGTGAAAGGTCTGAAGGGTCAGGTGTGCGGGCAGTGGAAATTGAATGGCAGTATAAATCTGCTATTGAGTACCACACTCCCAGAATCGACGCACCGATCCAAAGGTTTGTTAAAAGGTACATTGCAGTACAATGGGTACGTGCAAAAGGTGGAGTGTGTGATTCAGGTGTACCTTGTCTTGGTTATGCAGAGTGAGATGGTTCCAGATTGGAGAGGAACGAGTAGGAGGCATCAATTCTCCTGCCGAAGAGACGCGGGGGACAACATCACACTCTGGAACTACCAACAGAGAATGCCTCTGAAACAACTATACACACGTAAAGGCTGGAAAGCCGAGGGTGGGTGGTTCTCGAAACAAGAAGTAAAAATCGAGATTAAGCCACATTTCCAGGTGACAAAGAGGGTGGGGAGAGTGGTCCCGGGGGAGGGAAAGCCAACACAGGGAACCCCATCCACACTACACGGGTCACAACAGGGGACGATATTACACAGTCCATATGCAGCCGCTTATCCTCATGCTAGGTGGGTAAGTGAAGAGGTACTCTTAATTGAAAGATTGCAGAGAGTACAGTCTTCCCGACCTCAGGTACATATTGTGCCTCAGGACGTAAGGGGGGAAGAGGTCCAATCAGGACAGTTGGGGGCATATTTTGTCAGGGAGATGCTTAAAGATCCTGGCCAACTGAGATTGGACAAGGGGAGGTATAGCGATTTTTCTGGAGAAGGATCTTTTGCATGGCAGCTTCGAGATGTTTGGGTGAACAAAGGGAAATGGTGCAACATTCCTTTAGGCACCGCCACTTCCTGAGTTCCCACCTCAACCCGTGTCTCACACCAGGACCTGAGAGGTCAATCTTTTTTGGTGCTAGACGGGGAGGTGAAGCAAGTAGAGTTGTCCTCATGCTGGCAATTATTGCAGAAGTACCTGCGTTGGCCGGGGCAAGTCAAATTTAGTGAAGAAGCCTGCAGGCTCAAGAACGCAGAATGCGAAGATACCATTCAAAAGATCCACCCTGAAGCCCAACCGATAGTTCCGGTGGCTGAAGGAAAGGTTTGGTTTTTTAACATAAGGTCTAATGATACATTGAAGGTATATTCTCATAATTGTTCCGATAAGGGAGATTTTCCAAGGGGAACATATTGTGGGAGCGGAGATCCCATATGGATCCAGTCATCCAGGTTGGATGACGTTGTTTCTCAAATTGTTAAGAGAACTCTAAAGTGCAAAGTTTCACGGGTAGTTCCCATCCTGAAAGAGAACACGACATGGGACAAAGGGGAACAGGGTTTGATCCAAGACGACCACATTTTGTTACAAAGGTTAAACAAACAGTACACTAAGTTAGAGGTAAGATTTCACCATGATACAGGTGATCTTAACGAGGTAGAACACAAAAATGAGCAGGTGAGTGCCAGTCTGACCTGGTGGACAAAGGTTCCGGTGATGTTCCAGGGACACTCGGACTGGGCCTCTGCAGTTCCAAAGTTCTTTCTACACCCACTGGTCGTCTGGATGGGGATGACAACTTTAGGCATCATTATCCAGGTGAGGTTGCGTGTTAAAATTACGTACAACAAATTAACCTGGTCCAGAGATTGGTGCCTCATAAACAATCTCCTGAACCGATATTTTCAAATTAAGGGATATACAGGGTTACGGGTATAGGTTTAGTAGTACCTGTGATGGAGCTGATTGTATAAAGGCGTTCTTTTAGAAGGCACCTGGCACTGCTCCCTTGAGTAACAACCAAACGAGTTTCACTTTTCTGTGGTCATGCAAGTTTGTGAGTGATACGCAAGTGACGCAAATGCTGAGCATGTGGTATAGAGGGATTTAGAAGTAGGGCCTCCCCAGAGAGCCTGGTTACAGGAAGACCAAGAGGTCGTGCTCTCTCTCTTCGAGGGGTAACCACCGAGAGCAGAGAAGTTGTGTGAGCACGAACATCGAAAAGTGAAACATAAAAGAAAGAAACCAGGTACTGGGAGGTTCAGACGCTGGGATCTGCGGGTCAAGCCGTTTTAGGGGGGATTGTTAGAATTTAAGTAGGCCTCAGTTACTTGGCCTGAGTTTTATGTAAAAGGCTTGTCCGCAGTGTATGCCTTTAAAATCAATAGAGGTTTTGTGATGCAGGCAGAGGCATCTCAGGGTCTGCGTGTAGCAGAGGATACACGCAGATACTGAGAACATGTTCCTAAAAGAAGGCCATCGGCCTACTCTGACCTCCACGTACACCACAGGAACAGTAAACATCGACCATATTTACTAAACATCTACATTCCTGCATTTAGGTCAAATGCCTCATTGATTATTAATCAAGTAGGTGGGTATGATGACACCATGAGTGGGTCCACCAATAATCTGATCTAGGGGGTGGCGAAGATGATGTCATATTTAACTCTTTCCTAGTCGGTATTAAACCCGGAGGGAGCGATGGAGAGAGCATTCTGCTTCTTCCTTCCGCACTAGCTCGCAAGGCCGACTGGGACCTCTAAGTATGCTCTTCCTTTCTGTAATCTGATATAATGTCTGCTGTACATAGGTAGTCTAGATGTAACATAGAGTAGATACAAGAAGACCTGGGTATCTTCAGTAGGAAGATACTCACGCCGCTGTAACGCAACATGGAAGTCTGCTTTGCCAGGAGATGATAAACTGTATCTATCTGTATTTCTGTTACTTGAATAAATAACGTAAACCTTGAAGAAGCCTGAGGAAGTCTATCTCCTGCTTGCTGGGTGGAGAGTCAAGTGATCTCCCAGTCTGTGAGACGTAACTGTAAGAAGTTACTGGTGTCGAAGCAAGGTGATATAAGAACAGTTTATAACAGTGATCAGGCGCGCTCCCGTGCGCGCACCCGCCGCTAGCCCCCCGACCAGTGAATGGGAATATAATTCCCATTCACCGATCTATCTTCCCCGCAGAAAAACCGACGCTTTCTAGTGAGAGAGCGCAGTGTTTCTGCCCCCCAGGAAACTTCTCCATGTACTTTAGTTCCTGGATGCGAGATCATTCGCATCCGGGACTTTTTTTACTGTGGCCATCTTGTGGCCAAATAGTAAACTGCACCCACATACATTTTTAATAAAACAATTCTTTTATTTTACAATTAAAATTAGGAGTTTCCCTCCCACACCAAAAATTACCCACATACATATTTTATTAAAAATAAATAAAAAAAAAAAACAATAAAAAAAAAACAACATAAATAGTTACCCAAGGGTCTGAACGTTTTAAATATGCATGTCAAGAGAGTATGTTATTATATTATTTAAAATTATAAGCTTATAAATAGTGATGGACGCAAATTGAAAAAAAATGCACCTTTATTTCTAAATGAAATATCGGCACCATAAATTGTGATAGGGACATCGTTTAAATGGTGTAATAACCGGGACAAATGGGCAAATAAAATACATGAGTTTTAATTACGGTAGCTTATATTAATTTCAAACTATAATGGCCAAAAACTGAGAAATAATGAATTTTTTTCATTTCTTTCTTAATCTTCCTGTTAAAATGGATTTAGAAAAAAATAATTCTTAGCAAAATGTAGTACCCAAAGAAAGCCTAATTAGTGGTGGAAAAAACAAGATATAGATCAATTCATTGTGATAAGTAGCAATAAAGTTATAGGCGAATGAATGGGAGGTGATCGCTGCTCAGATGCATGATATTTTCGACACTGCGGTGCTGAACCGGTTAATTCAAGTTTGGAGGTCAGGGATCACGGTATTAATATCGAGGTGTGGGATAACTGTATGAGATGATTCCAAGCACATATTTCATATATTATCCAATTCAGTCAATTGAGCTCTAGACTGAGATGTACGTTTATAAAGGGGTAGCTGGCATTTACCACATTAATCCAATTACATAATGTAACGAGTAGGGAAGCCTGTTTCCATTTTGACTCTCTTGATTACAATAGTATGATCCTAATAAGCACCGTTTTATACCATAGGCAATATCTCCCAGCATGCCAAGCATGCAGACTTTAAAGGGTACCCGAGGTGACATGTGACATGATGAGATAAACATGTGTATGTACAGTGCAAAACAAATTAACAACAAGGCTGTTTTAGTTTCTTTTATTTTGCTGCCTGGGGGCTAGTTCACAGTGCTCAGTTGTGTTCCAGAATAATTCTGTCAGCTCACTGCCCATGCAATTCTATGAGGCTGTTCACAGAACTGCGTTGTAACGGATCATGTTATTCTGATTTTAGAGATTTATACCAAAGCCCCCATACATGTTTGAATCACCACATGTGCAGGTTATGCTAAGGAGAACTCTGGAAACAAGAGGGGGAAAAAGATTTTTTTCAAAAAGATCTTGTAGTTTCTGAGAATATCAATTTTGAATACTTCAAAACAAAAAAATGTTTTTTTGAAGTCAGCAAAACACCATTTTGCAGCAGAATTAAGAATGTCATTTCTCTGGGGCTTGCCATACTTAGTATAGCAAGTTCAGGGCTGGGAATGGGATAGACATGTGTGGCCCTGTCTGTCTGTCATCCATCGGGTATCGAGATGATATGGCACTGGATCATTTCTGAGGATACTGTCATGTGAATAATGAAAGGAAAGTTATGGTTAATTAAGATCATTAAAGGACTTTTTCATGGTTGTCTGTTTACTTCATTTTAAGTCTTTGTGAAAATGTTCAGAGTGTGGGAAATATTTTGACGATACAGGAAACCTTGTCAAACATAAGAAAACTCACACTGGTGGGAAACCATATTCATGTGCTGAGTGGGGGAAATGTTTCCCAACTTGTTACACATGAGAGATCTCACACAACTGAGAATCCCTTTTTATGTGCTGAGTGTGGGAAATGTTTTGCTCACAAATCAGAGCTTGTTTCACATGGGGGCTTTCACACTGGGAATACACCCTATTCATGTTCTGAGTGTGGGAAATTTCTTGGGCACAAATCACTGATGGTCAGACATGAGACATCTCACACTGGTGAGAAGCACTATTCATGCGGTGAGTGTGAGAAATATTTTGTACAGAAATCAATTCTTGTTACATATGAGAGGTCAGGGCCGGCTCACACTTGTTGCTAATGTATCCCTACGGGATCATTCTCACTGCAGTATTTGCAATTTGCATCAATCCCAAACATGCTGCATGCAGCACTTTGGGGGATGATTGAGATGTGAATCACATTCTGTTTCACATACGACGTAAATTACAGCAAAATTGCAATGCAAAATAGCAATCATGTTTGTAATCGCGATTTGGGTTCAGAGTATGAACTAACCCTCACACACTGGTGAGAGGCCCTATTCATGTGCTGAGTGTGGGAAATGTTTTAGTCAGGAACAAAACCGTATAGTACATGGAAGATCTCACACTGGCAAGAAGACAAATTCATGTTCTGAGAGTGGGAAATGTTTTGGGAGCAAATCAAACTTTGTCATGCATAAGAAGTCTCACACTGGTGAAAAGCCCTATTCATGTTCTGAGTGTGGGAAATGTTTTGCCCAGAAATCAGACCTTGTCACACATGAGAGATCAGACATTGGTGAGAGTCCCTATCCATGAGCTGAGTGTGGGAAATGCAGTGTTTCAATTTGCGGTCAGAGTGTGAACTAGCCCTCTCACACTGGTGAGAATCACTATTCATGTGCTGAGTGGCGGAAATGATTTGCACAGAAATCAGGTCTTGTCACACATAAAAAGTCACACACTGGTGAGAAGCCCTATTCATGCACGGAGTGTGGGTAATGTTTTAGTCATAAATAAAAACTTGTCATACATGAAAGATCTCACAAGAAGACAAATTCATGTTCTGAGTGTGGGAAATGTTTTGTAAGAAAATCAAACCTTGTCATACATAAGAAATATCACACTGGTGAAAAGCCCTATCCATGTTCTGAGTGTGGGAAATGTTTTGTCCAGAAATCAGACCTTATCACACATGAGAGACCACACACTGGTTAGAGGCCCTATCCATGAGCTGAGTGTGGGAAATGCTGTACAAAACATTTCCCACACACAGCACATGAAGGTGGTTTCTCACCAATGTGAGTTCTCTCATGTTTGACAAGATTTTCTTTATCACCAAAATATTTCCCACACTCATTTCCACAAAGACTTAAAATGAAATAAAAAGGCAACCACAAAAAAGTCCTTTACCCGTTTTCACCTTTTGGACGTAGTTGCTACGTCCAAAAGGCTGCTACTATGCTGCTGTGTGCTCCCGTGCTGCTCCCGTTAGCCCGGAGATCAATGAATGGGAACGCAGTTCCCATTCATTGATCTAAGTCCCCATTAAAAAGACTGACGGCTTCATTCAGAAGATCGCTTACAGGACTAAAAAAAAAAAAAATTGACTGTGGCAATCTTGTGGCCAAATAGTAAAACTACATCTACATACATTTTTTTTTATTAAAAAAAAATCACATTTAAAATTAACTGTTTACCCCCCACACACACAAAAAAATTACAATAAAAAAAATAGTTACATAAGGGTCTGAACTTTTTTTTTAATATGCATGAGAAGAGGGTATATTACTATTATTAAAAAATAAAAAGTGGTTTATGCATAAACTATTAAACATCCTTCTAAAATAGTGTAAAAAGTTTTTTTTAAAAAATGAATGGTTTCATCAATACAACATGTAATGTAAAACAGTGACGTATGAAGGTCTGTGAGGCTAATCCACTTGTTAGGGGTGTTTTTTTTTTTACTTTCATTTACAATCATAACTGCTGCCTACATAGTTTTCAGTGGTATAACCCCCTTCTAGCAGGAATAGCCCTAACAGCTATAACAGCTGAGCTCTTCTGAGCTGCTGAATATGTGTTTAGATTGTTGCTAGGCAACCAGACCCAGTGCAGAGACTTGTTTTGTGAAAAGAATCATAAGCTGCTGGGAGAATCAGTCCCATCTACACCATATGATTCTATTCAATTTCATTCGATTCAATTTCATTCGATTCATTGATTTGATTCAATCTGACATGTCCGATTCATGATTCGATTCAATTTGAATCAAATTAAATCGAATCATGAATCAGACATGTCAGATTGAATCAAATCATATCAATGAATCAAATCAAATTGAATCTAATCTGACAGAGAATCATATGGTGTAGATGGGACTGATTCTCTCAGGAGCTTATTACTCTTTTCACAAATGAGTCTTTGCACCGGGGTCTGGTTGCCTAGCAACAATGTAAACACATATTGTGAAGCTCAGCAGAGCTCAGCGGTTAGGGCTATAACAGCGATTCCTGCTGCTAGAATTGGGTTATACCACTAAAAACTACGTAGGAAACAGTTATGGTTGTGAAAAGAAAGTTAAAAAAAACACCCCTAACAAATGGATTAGCCTCCCAGCTGTCATCCGTCATTATTTACAATACATGTTGTATTGATGAAACCATTCTTTTTTTTTTAAAACGTTGTACACTATTTTAGAAGGATGTTTAATAGTTTATGCATAAACCACTTTTTATTTTTTTCCTCATTCGCGAAAGAACCCCTTTAATAGCATCTACAGCTTCTGCAGCAATGTAGACTTGACATGATTTGTGAATTGCTCCTCCTACCTGCTGCCAGATGTCCTGTGAAGCTGTTGTGTACTTAACCATTCCAATGCTGGGCATTGATGCAATACAGCAGATGTATTAGTTACCTCAGCAACAACAATCTCTCTCACACACTGCACTGTCTAAGAAACCTTCCAAATTCCTCCTATTTTACCCCAGTTTAACCTCCTTGCCGGTCTAAAAAATCCGGCAAGGAGGCAGCGCCGCACATTTTTTTTTTTTTTAAATCATGTAGCGAGCCTTCGGCAATCAGAGTATGCAGGGAATCCCGTTGAGAACGGGATTTCCTGCAGGGCTTCCCCGGTCGCCATGGCGACGGGACGGGATGACGTCACCGCCGTCATGGACGTCGGGACGTCATAGGGAATCCCGATCCGCCCCTCAACGCTGCCTGGCACTGATTGGCCAGGCAGCGCAGGGCTCTGGGGCGGGGGGGAGCAACTCAGCGTGGCGGATTGCGGCGGATCGGCGGTGAGCGGCGGCGATCGGAAGTTACAAGCAGCTAGCAAAGTGCTAGCTGCTTGTAACAAAAAAAAAATTATGCAAATCGGCCCAGCGGGGCCTGAGATATCCTCCTGCGTAGGTTACCCCGAGCTGAGCTCGGGATAACCGGCAAGGAGGTTAAGAAGGAAACTGCACTATTGTGATTTCTTTAATGTCTGAGACAGTTCTGCATGGATTTCTAAAAACCTACCAATATTTTGTCTCAGACACTCGTGATCAATGTCCCCTGTGGACTTTTAATCTAATTTGCATTGTTTGTTTGAGGTAGGTGAGGTTCTACAACATAGAAATGCAATTGATTTCAGGTATTTCCCACAGAGAGTGGTTTTCTTCTCAGCCTATTTATCTCAGTTTATGCTAAATGCTACCATGAGTTGTTGCAAGTGTCTGTTTTATACAAAAATAAATAAATTCCCAAATCAGCAGACATTCTGCACACATAGTTACATGTAGACTGGCAGCAGAGTTTAACAATCAATGTTATTTTATACTATACTGCCAAAAAAAGTCCCTGAAAAAAACTGTACAGTTTCATGTTCCTGCGGTTAAATCTATTTTTTTTTTAAGACTTGTATGATTTACTATTTTGAATCTTAATTCATTATAACAAAAAAGAGCAGTTTAATAGCCTGATAAGTTATCTAACTACTTCATAATGACACTTCATATAGTACTATGGAGTAAAAACTGATTCAAATGCAGGAATAACCTTAAAGAAAAGCTGCATGGATATTCCAGGCAATACAACATGCACTGTATTATCACTTGCATTTGCAGTTATATTCACATCAGTCTGGGTCTTACTATCCAGTGTCCCATCAGCAGCAATTCTCTTCTAAGATGAATGTATGAGAACGAATAACTGTATTTTATATTTCTTTTAGAAAGTGAATAAAAATAAAGATACCATTTAAGATACACATATTCATGTAAGATTCTTAGTAAGATAATATTTTGGGGAAAGTGCTTTTCCAAATCTGTGAATTTAGTACTAAACATATTAATCCACACTTGGAGAACAAAGAAACTGCCAATCCTCTACAGACCTATGCATTGTAATTACATCTATTGTTATGCTAGTGAAGAATCTCCATCTTGGATCAGCTCTATTCATGTGCCTTTAGTTTCTTTTGTGGAATGCTAATGAAGTTATCACCTGTCTGGTACAGCTGGGTTGATATAAAGAGGTCTAGAAACTGTGCTTTAATACTACTGTAAATACCCTTTTTTGATAACAATGAAACCTTTTTTAGCCAATCAAAATCCACCTCATACTAGTGTATGGAGGAGATGTGAGTATAAGATGGGCCAAACATCAGTCACTCAGGTAGAAAGATCACAGAGAGACAACAGGAATAAGGAGTCCAATACTAAGTCCTGCAAGGTAACTATGTCCTTTCTGATTTCCTCAGCTAAAATCTGGTTCTAATTGCATTTTTGTTCTCTTTTTGTTGTGGTGTTTTTCTTTCTGTAATGTGTGTTTTTAAGTGAAATATAAGTTATATTTATGAGTTTGATATTAGGTACTTTAGGGTAGGGAGGAGGCGCTCTATAAGAATGTTGAAAAATGTAAAACAATTTAATAAAAATAGATAAACTTACCTCAAATGAGAGACACCAATCAGTGAAATAGAAGTTTATTCATGCACATGGCACGCTAGATGATCCATTTCAAAGGTGTTGTCCTGATTACTAATGTCAATAGTAGACTTGTCTGCAGACAAGTCTGCAAGGCTGGGACAGATGCTCCTACTCTCTACTGACTTGTTTCCATACATTTTTGTTGACTTTAGAAATAGGGAAGACATCACTGAAACAGTGAAGATAGTATGGGCTTGGTTCACTAAGACAAATAGCATGCCTTATCCAAGTTAACACACCTTACCAGAGATAACAGTCCTTATCAAAAGTAACACGCCTAATCAGAATAGCATGTAATTAGACAAAAAACGAAAGGGCAAGCACCATCAACCACTCTATAAATAACAAGTATTATAATGAGAGTGTGCAGAAGGGAACTAAAACACAATGAACATCACAAAAAGAACAGTAGTTCCCTAAATCACCGCACCACTCGAATATTCAATAAACTCATCATCTTTATTCAAAAAGTCATTAAAAACACTTAAAAACATAAGATGGCCGCCATGCAATAACAATATAAGTCAATAGTAAATAAATAATGATCAATATATGAAAAAAGCTCCACAATATGCAAGGGTATCAGACAGAAAAAACGCCAATCAGTAGTAAGTATCCACAATCAAACAGATGATCTCATGGATAATATGTAGGTAAGAGCAGCAGAAAAGTGGTAACAAGTAACAAACAACATACTTAAGGCGAGTGTGCTAGGAAAGATGAATAAACAAAGTGCCAATGTGCATAGAGCAGCTCAGAGAAGCTGCTAGTAGAAAAAGTGCAGCGAGAACAAAGTGACAGGTGCAGGAGGACAGCAACGTCAGCGCTGAGGAAGGCTGGTGCTTACCGGGCAGAAATGGTGTGGAGCATGTAGGGCATGGCGTGCCAAACACCGCCGTCGCGATTCGCCGCCACTAAGGTACGGCGGCTTCCACTGGGCTAAGGATCTGAAGTGTCATCGGCATTTAAAGAGAAGGACCTAGGTGGGCGGGCCTAGAGATAAACCTATCAACTTGTAGTGTGCACGGCCGCGCACAAACAGGGAAGACTCTGCAGCGCTGATCAGCGCTACATCACTTCCCCTTCCTAAACCTAAGAACTCTGGGAAATGTAGTTGCCGAGTAAAATTAAAAAAAGAGGAGAATAAAAAAGAATGAATACGGCTAGTGAAGCCAAGATAAACAGATCAACAAGAAAGGCTCATGGATAAGTTATCAAAAGGTGTATACAATAACACCACCTTATACTTAAAAATAAAACAAAACTATTAATCATCAATAGTACTATTGGATAACGTGGATAAAGGTCGCCATCATGTGGACAAAAGCTATGACTACAACATTATTTCCACAATATTTTAAACAGGCATTTAGTTCAATATGAGGCCAAATTCTTCTGGAAAAGAGACCGAAAACCGATGAAGGAGGATGCATAATCTTCAACAATTCTTTCCTCAAGAAGTAGATCCCAGCAATATGCAGTACAGGTTCCTAGGCACCCGAAAACTACAAACAGTTCTAGGAGAGGATAGAAAAATATAGAAAAATGAATATAACTTATTATATATAAGCATCCGTATCGACCAAACCGATTCGTTCGGCCGGCGAGAGCAACTCCCATTAAACCCGTCTATAAAACCAAGGTGAAGCACAAAAATACGCAAGACGTGTGACCATATATTCGAAGGGTCAGGAGGACTACTCACAAATCCTCTAAAGATCAGTACAATTCTATTAGTTAGTACATTGACTAAACCCACAGAGTGAAAGTGAGACAGGCACTCAAGCATCAACCAATAATATGTGCAGCAAACCGACACCCACATTTCTGTAGGGAGAAAAGAAAGAGAGGTAGTGGTTGGTGAACCAAAAAGGGGGGCGTTTTTTCTGTCTGATACCCTTGCATATTGTGGAGCTTTTTTCATATATTGATCATTATTTATTTACTATTGACTTATATTGTTATTGCATGGCGGCCATCTTATGTTTTTAAGTGTTTTTAATGACTTTTTGAATAAAGATGATGAGTTTATTGAATATTCGAGTGGTGCGGTGATTTAGGGAACTACTGTTCTTTTTGTGATGTTCATTGTGTTTTAGTTCCCTTCTGCACACTCTCATTATAATACTTGTTATTTATAGAGTGGTTGATGGTGCTTGCCCTTTCGTTTTTTGTCTAATTACATGATTATTTGACCGTCTTTTGGTCTTGTTCCAGGGCTATAGCACATCCCATGGTTGGCTCATTTTTCTATTGGTGAAGTGGTTCTGGTCGCCATCTTGATCCGATACGATTATGGAGGTTCTAAACCGGCTGGAGAGGGGCTGGAATTCCCAATTGGAGGAGATGTTTGGTAGTAGTATTGTAAGGGAGGAGTCAAGATATCCTCCAGACTTTAGAAAATTGTGCAACGACATTAAGAACACCCATGCCGAGTATGTGAGACTCTGGTGGAATGCACACAGCCTGGAAAATTATAAAAGGGAGGGCATTTTCCCAAGGGGCCTGAGGGTCCAGATATTTCCCTCCTGGGAGGTTACTGAACAGGAGAAGAAGGATTGGGAATTGGGTCTTGGTAAATGTTCTATTATTATTATAGACATGTTACTGAAACACGACAAAGAGCTATTACCCAAATTAAAAGAGAAGATTAACAAACTATTGACCCAATTGAACAGATTTGACAGTGTCAGGTTTGTTCAACCTTTTCTTAATCAATTGAATAAAGATGTCCAACAGGTTGAAAAAAGTACCATTGAAGGTAAAAAAAGTAAATTGTTACGTGATAGAAATGACTATACCTCTGGCAAGGCCTTTCGGTGGAAACACCGGGGGAATAGGAAGGGTCAAAGATATGATTATCCTAGACGTCCGAGGAAACAAAAGAAACCTAGAAATGGGGACCCTGACATCATCACACCTGGTATCCCGCAGTACACATCTGTGTCGGAATCTAGTACAGATTTTTTGGACACGGAAAGCGAGGCAGAAGGGGCGGCCTCGCTTATAAAAGAAAGAGGAACAAACAGCCCCGGGGACAACAGCAACAAGAGGAGGAAGTTGCATGTGAGCCCAGAATAGTGGAGGAGACAGGTAGTTTACAGATCATCAATCTAACCGAACACCACCTGACCCCTGCTCAATTGAGTGTGTTACAAAAAGGTCTCAATTTTTCACCTACAAAAAACATGGATGTCTTTGAAGTAGTTAAGGATCTTTACCTCTTTTGTCGGAGATTGGCGCTTAAACGGATGTACCATCGTGAGAGTGGGGACCTGGATCTGAGAACACAACAGGCTGTTGATTTACTTGACACCAATGATAGACAGGTCCTCGCAGACCTGATGGATCTTTTAAATGAAAATGAAAACGATGCTGCATCAAGGGAGGATGTGTCTACATCGAGGGGTAAGTTTAGACCACGATCAACGTTTCTGCCTAATTTGTCGCTTTTTCCCCCCATTAAAATATTTTTTGAAATGGTAGTACAGGACATTGAGCGTATGAACTTACAGCGATCTCATGTGTTTAATCTAAGCAAGGAAGAAAATCAAGCCATTAAGGAATTAGCTCAGAGAGAGGAATTTATCATCAGGGAGGCTGACAAGGGGGGGGAACGTTGTTTTGTGGCCGACGCAGGATTATATTGAGGAAGTAAAGAGACAACTTGGTAATAAGAGATACTATAAACGCTTATCTGGAAATCCAACAGCCATCTTTAAAGGCACCCTGAATCAACTTTTAGATGATGCTAAGGAGAAGGGGGTTATCTCTCAGAAAGAGAGGCTGTTTCTTACTAGTAATGAACCTGTAATCCCCACTTTTTACTTGTTACCTAAGGTGCACAAAAACCTGCACCGACCACCGGGCCGTCCAATAGTGTCAGGTATAGGGAGCCTTATTGAAAAGGGATGCAGTTTTCTTGATTTCTTTCTTCAAGAGCATGTGACAACATTAGATTCATATATACGAGATTCTTTGGATCTAATTTCGAAACTCAATCATGTTTCTGTTCCCTCAGGCACAATGTTTATTTCTTTGGACGTGGAGTCGCTATATACTAATATCCATCATGAGGACGCATGTCGGGCAGTGCAATACTTTCTATCAATGACCACTACAGGTAGGGTGGATTTTAATCGTTTTCTGATTGATCTCTTGAGATTTGTTTTGTCACATAATTTCTTTACATTTGATGGCCAGTTTTACCTACAGACACATGGTGTTTCTATGGGTGCGAAGTGTGCTCCGGCCATAGCCAATTTATTTTTGGGATGGTGGGAGAGAGAGATGGTCTGGGGCCCCACTTTTGAACGGTACCACCCCAGTATATTGGGGTGGTACCGGTTCATAGATGATATTCTTATTTTGTGGGATGGCCCTGAAGATTTGGCAAGAGAATTTATTTCTGGATTGGGCAGGAATGATAAGAACATTGTTCTGACTTCTAATTATTCAAGAGACTCAGTGGATTTTTTAGACTTGCATCTTTACTTCACAGAAAATGGACAGATCGGAAGTACTCTCTATCGCAAATCCACAGCAGTGAATGGTCTTCTCCATTATGGTTCCTTCCACACGACGCAACTGAAAAATAACATACCAACGGGTCAGTTTCTGCGACTTCGAAGAAATTGCTCAGATGATCATGAATTTAGACGGCAAGCTGCCGACCTGGAGAAACGTTTCCTACAAAGGGGATATCCCAAAGGTATTGTCAAGAAAGCCTATCAAAGAGCTTTGCATTCTAGAAGGGAGGTTTTATTATATGGCAAAAAGAGAAGAACTGACAACTTGGTGAGGCTTTGTACACCATTCAATACACAATGGAATGATCTAAGGGGGGTGTTATCTAGACATTGGCCCATTTTGCATACAGACCCGGTTTTGAGGAATTATATCACAGACAGACCGTCTTTAACAGCCAAAAGGGCTCCAAGTCTGAAGGATCAACTGTGTAGGAGCCATTTTCAGAGACTACCCAACAGAGGCCATGGAGTAAGAGGGAGCTTTCCATGTGGCCGTTGTAATATTTGCCCCCTTATGATACCTACGAAGGAGGTCCGCAGTCCTAGGACTAACAGAGTACATCGTGTTAACGAATTTATTAACTGTCAAACTGAGGCAGTGGTGTATTTATTAAGATGCCCCTGTAATCTTTTTTATGTAGGTCAAACTAAGAACAAACTCAAAACGAGAATACAAAAGCACCTCTCTACCATTCGTTTGGCAGAGAGGGATGCTGCAGAGGGGAAAATTCTTACCCCGGTTGCGGATCATGCTTTGAAGGCCCATGGGGGCAATGTTAACGGATGGACTGTATGTGGCCTTAAACATGTTATTTTGTCTTCTAGGGGCGGCAACGTGGTGGCTTCGCTATTAAGACATGAAACCAAGTGGATCTATGAATTGGGGTCTAGATCACCGGTAGGTCTAAACGAAGATTTTTCGTTCTTGGGGTTCCTGCACTGAGTTCTGGTGTGGTGGAGAGGGGGCCTTAGGTGAGTGGCCCCCTCTTTTTTCCCCCCTTTTTGGTTCACCAACCACTACCTCTCTTTCTTTTCTCCCTACAGAAATGTGGGTGTCGGTTTGCTGCACATATTATTGGTTGATGCTTGAGTGCCTGTCTCACTTTCACTCTGTGGGTTTAGTCAATGTACTAACTAATAGAATTGTACTGATCTTTAGAGGATTTGTAAGTAGTCCTCCTGACCCTTCGAATATATGGTCACACGTCTTGCGTATTTTTGTGCTTCACCTTGGTTTTATAGACGGGTTTAATGGGAGTTGCTCTCGCCGGCCGAACGAATCGGTTTGGTCGATACGGATGCTTATATATAATAAGTTATATTCATTTTTCTATATTTTTCTATCCTCTCCTAGAACTGTTTGTAGTTTTCGGGTGCCTAGGAACCTGTACTGCATATTGCTGGGATCTACTTCTTGAGGAAAGAATTGTTGAAGATTATGCATCCTCCTTCATCGGTTTTCGGTCTCTTTTCCAGAAGAATTTGGCCTCATATTGAACTAAATGCCTGTTTAAAATATTGTGGAAATAATGTTGTAGTCATAGCTTTTGTCCACATGATGGCGACCTTTATCCACGTTATCCAATAGTACTATTGATGATTAATAGTTTTGTTTTATTTTTAAGTATAAGGTGGTGTTATTGTATACACCTTTTGATAACTTATCCATGAGCCTTTCTTGTTGATCTGTTTATCTTGGCTTCACTAGCCGTATTCATTCTTTTTTATTCTCCTCTTTTTTTAATTTTACTCGGCAACTACATTTCCCAGAGTTCTTAGGTTTAGGAAGGGGAAGTGATGTAGCGCTGATCAGCGCTGCAGAGTCTTCCCTGTTTGTGCGCGGCCGTGCACACTACAAGTTGATAGGTTTATCTCTAGGCCCGCCCACCTAGGTCCTTCTCTTTAAATGCCGATGACACTTCAGATCCTTAGCCCAGTGGAAGCCGCCGTACCTTAGTGGCGGCGAATCGCGACGGCGGTGTTTGGCACGCCATGCCCTACATGCTCCACACCATTTCTGCCCGGTAAGCACCAGCCTTCCTCAGCGCTGACGTTGCTGTCCTCCTGCACCTGTCACTTTGTTCTCGCTGCACTTTTTCTACTAGCAGCTTCTCTGAGCTGCTCTATGCACATTGGCACTTTGTTTATTCATCTTTCCTAGCACACTCGCCTTAAGTATGTTGTTTGTTACTTGTTACCACTTTTCTGCTGCTCTTACCTACATATTATCCATGAGATCATCTGTTTGATTGTGGATACTTACTACTGATTGGCGTTTTTTTCTGTCTGATACCCTTGCATATTGTGGAGCTTTTTTCATATATTGATCATTATTTATTTACTATTGACTTATATTGTTATTGCATGGCGGCCATCTTATGTTTTTAAGTGTTTTTAATGACTTTTTGAATAAAGATGATGAGTTTATTGAATATTCGAGTGGTGCGGTGATTTAGGGAACTACTGTTCTTTTTGTGATAATCAGAATAGCATAGCGAATGCTATGAACCCACAGGGGCTCAGGGCAGGATGACTGGAGCTCTCATCATTGCCAATTAGCAGGCTGTGCTACCCTGATAAGGTGTGTTAACTTTGATAAGGAGCGTTATCTCTGATAAGGCGTGTTAAGTAGCATAAAGGTAGCCATACACTGGTCGATTTGCCATCAGATTCGACCAACTGACAGATCCCTATCTGATCGAATCTGATCAGAGAGGGATCGTATGGCTACCTTTACGGCAAACAGATTGTGAACCGATTTCAGCCTGAAACCATTCACAATTTAGACAAATGGGTCCTAAAAATTCCTATCACAGATAATCCTCCACAAGTCTGAGACTTCTCAATATGATCAATGTAAGACTAAGGAAGCAGGAGGAAATAAATTATATATAAAAGTACAAATTTTATTAATGACCAAAATACAAACACACATATATGTAAATCTATTTAAAATTGACCAGAACACACAGGTGGGCCACCATGTCTAGGCCAGATGGAAAAATGTAGGGGATCCCCTAAAAAAATATTGATAGTGCGCAATCCATCAAATATCTTAATGCAAAAAAGGGGGAAGCGACTCCTAGCAGGTAACATTGAAACAAAAGACCTTGGAGAGAAATATATCATTGGTTTTAAAGGCCAAGTGTCCAGGACCTAAATGGAAAAAGACATCCTAGTAGAAAAGCACAGGTGTATCAGATACTGGCTGTGTTGCTGAAATGTTTCATTGGTTTTAAGGGCCAAGTGTCCAGGACCTAAATGGAAAAAGACATCCTAGTAGAAAAGCACAGGTGTATCAGATACTGGCTGTGTTGCTGCAATGTTTCATTGGTTTTAAGGACCAAGTGTCCAGGACCTAAATGGAAAAAGGCATCCTAGTAGAAAAAGCACAGGTGTATCAGATTCCGGCTGTGTTGCTATAATATTTCCAGTGATTTGCAGGATCAAAAGGCTGAATAACGGCTGATAGAGAGATTCAATCCATCACAATAGATGGTCTTACTGCATATGTTATCACAAAATAATTGATGTGCAGGTCCACAGGTCAGGCAAGCTGTCTCATTTATGAGCTATAACAATGGCCAGGTGCATAGAGGTAGATTGATAGGCACACACTGTATGTGGCAAGCACTTCGGGCTAGTAAACAAAAAATTTTTTTATATATTCACAGCAAGCCTGACACATCCGCAAGCCCCAGGAGCAACAAGCAATTCACCAGAGTTAGTGCCCCAATCAGAAGCACATTCTGAGACAGATTCACAGGCAAGTTTTTAAACCACAGACATATGCAGGTACAAATGGTGTGATATTAAAGTTGATATAGTTCATTCATGGAACAGTCCGCCAGGGTCATCCCTTCAGCAGCATCAACTTGATATAGACAAACTCAAAGTTCCAGCAAACAACAGCATATAGCAGCATATAGGTGCATCCTAGGAAGCTGTTTCAATGATCATATGGTAAACAGTGGTTACTCCATAGGAGGCTGTTTTCAAGTCACCAGTAGAAATGCATATCATTGAGGTATACTCATCTGAGTAGCTGGTCACTGCAAAGTACATCCACAGGAGCCCATGTGCTGCCACCACAAGTGTGTCTGGTCACAAAGAGAGCCTTAGAGGCCAACCGGTTTCACTGGTGAGATTACCAGCATCATCAGGGCAGGCTCAGAAGTTTTGCTGCCTGTGGGAGAGAGGAGCCGGCCTAAAATGGCACTGGGCGGCCAGAGGATGCTACCACGCCCCCCCATGACCACTCCCACCCCACCATCACAGGAAGCAGGTGGTGAGTGAGAGGTGGAGGCAGAGGCGTGATGCATCCAATTCTCCGCATGTACGCACGGCGTTCCCCCCGCGTCCGCATGCGGTGATGCGGATCAAAGGAGGGAACGCATATATGCGTACAAGTGCACGCACAGCATTTCCTTCGCGTCCGCAACCGCCAAGCGGATCAGGTAGGAGGGAACGCGTATATGCGTACGACTGTACGCGACCCACAGAGACCCCCAACAGGGCCGCTATGGAAATGCGGCCGACGCAAAAGGGCTCCGAGATCGCTGAGGGGCCTGCGGGATAGCCGGGCCGCCCTTTCTCCTTACCATCGATCAGGGGGTGGGGTCTTGATAGTCCGTGCCCCTCAGCGATCCCGGAGCCCTTTTGCGTCGGCCGCATTTCCATAGCGGCCCTGTTGGGGGTCTCTGTGGGTCGCGTACAGTCGTACGCATATACGCGTTCCCTCCTACCTGATCCGCTTGGCGGTTGCGGACGCGAAGGAAACGCTGTGCGTGCACTTGTACGCATATATGCGTTCCCTCCTTTGATCCGCATCACCGCATGCGGACGCGGGGGGAACGCCGTGCGTACATGCGGAGAATTGGATGCATCACGCCTCTGCCTCCACCTCTCACTCACCACCTGCTTCCTGTGATGGTGGGGTGGGAGTGGTCATGGGGGGCCTGGTAGCATCCTCTGGCCGCCCAGTGCCATTTTAGGCCGGCTCCTCTCTCCCACAGGCAGCAAAACTTCTGAGCCTGCCCTGATGATGCTGGTAATCTCACCAGTGAAACCGGTTGGCCTCTAAGGCTCTCTTTGTGACCAGACACACTTGTGGTGGCAGCACATGGGCTCCTGTGGATGTACTTTGCAGTGACCAGCTACTCAGATGAGTATACCTCAATGATATGCATTTCTACTGGTGACTTGAAAACAGCCTCCTATGGAGTAACCACTGTTTACCATATGATCATTGAAACAGCTTCCTAGGATGCACCTATATGCTGCTATATGCTGTTGTTTGCTGGAACTTTGAGTTTGTCTATATCAAGTTGATGCTGCTGAAGGGATGACCCTGGCGGACTGTTCCATGAATGAACTATATCAACTTTAATATCACACCATCTGTACCTGCATATGTCTGTGGTTTAAACACTTGCCTGTGAATCTGTCTCAGAATGTGCTTCTGATTGGGGCACTAACTCTGGTGAATTGCTTGTTGCTCCTGGGGCTTGCGGATGTGTCAGGCTTGCTGTGAATATATAAAAAAAATTTTTGTTTACTAGCCCGAAGTGCTTGCCACATACAGTGTGTGCCTATCAATCTACCTCTGTGCACCTGGCCATTGTTATAGCTCATAAATGAGACAGCTTGCCTGACCTGTGGACCTGCACATCAATTATTTTGTGATAACATATGCAGTAAGACCATCTATTGTGATGGATTGAATCTCTCTATCAGCCGTTATTCAGCCTTTTGATCCTGCAAATCACTGGAAATATTATAGCAACACAGCCGGAATCTGATACACCTGTGCTTTTTCTACTAGGATGTCTTTTTCCATTTAGGTCCTGGACACTTGGCCCTTAAAACCAATGAAACATTGCAGCAACACAGCCAGTATCTGATACACCTGTGCTTTTCTACTAGGATGTCTTTTTCCATTTAGGTCCTGGACACTTGGCCCTTAAAACCAATGAAACATTTCAGCAACACAGCCAGTATCTGATACACCTGTGCTTTTCTACTAGGATGTCTTTTTCCATTTAGGTCCTGGACACTTGGCCTTTAAAACCAATGATATATTTCTCTCCAAGGTCTTTTGTTTCAATGTTACCTGCTAGGAGTCGCTTCCCCCTTTTTTGCATTAAGATATTTGATGGATTGCGCACTATCAATATTTTTTTAGGGGATCCCCTACATTTTTCCATCTGGCCTAGACATGGTGGCCCACCTGTGTGTTCTGGTCAATTTTAAATAGATTTACATATATGTGTGTTTGTATTTTGGTCATTAATAAAATTTGTACTTTTATATATAATTTATTTCCTCCTGCTTCCTTAGTCTTACATGAAACCATTCACAATCTGTTGTGGTGGTGGTGGTGGTGGTGCTGCCGCCGCTCCCCCCGCCCGCATACATTACCTGCTCCGCCGGCGTGACTCCAGTCCCCAGGTCACTGCTGCTCTGTCTCCGCTCTGGTCTCCTGCCCCGACATGCTTTACTTTTTCCTGCCCGGCAGGAAGTTTAAACAGTAGAGCGCCCTCTACTGTTTAAACTTCCTGCCGGGCCGGAGGAACTGAAGCATGCCGGAGACCAGCGCGGACACGGAGCTGCGGTGACCGGGCGTAGACGTGCCGGCGGAGCAGGTAATGTATGCGGCTCTATTGCGTCGGTTGTCGGGTACTTGAATGCCGCTAGCGACGAGCTCCCTACCCGCGGGCGATCGACGCTAATTTTCCGCACGGAGCCATCGACGGGATCGGACGAAAAGGATCGAAATTCGGCGTGTAGCGCAAACGATTGGCAGCAGATTCGATTCCAGTGATCGAATCTGCTGTCGAAACGGCGGTGAATTGGGCCAGTGTATGGCCACCTTAAGGCATCCAATTTGTCTTTGTGAATCAAGCCCAATCTCTGTCAAGTATATAAATGCATCTCCTTATTTTACTGATTAGCATCAGTCTTGTCAAATAAGTAGATAAATACCTTATTTTTTATTACTGTTTTTAAACCTTTTATTATCCTTTTCTGTTGCCTTCTCCTTACCCTAAGAAATATCACCCCAGTGGGGAATTTATCTTTAGGTGGTCATTTATGACTTACCTGAAAGTGCTTGTTTGTTTGAGGCCTCTAGCCTGATTTTGTGAGTATCCCACTTTTTATGATACCTTTGTTTCATATTGACTTGTGCACTACACTACATAGCAGGTCCAGACCTCTCTCTCTCTATATACCTTTTTCTTTCACTTGCTTCTGGATGATTCTAGGACACCAGACACCCACAATTGATATTAGATAGAACAGGTCCATAGATGTGTGCCGTGTTGTGCACGCACTTGCTGTTTTAATAGACCACATTTATGAAAAACTGTAACATTTTATATGCATGTGCACACATACAACATTAGTTTGGTTGGAAAAAAAAGACATCTGTCCATCAAGTTCAATCGGGGGAAAAAAAAATCACTGAACTTGCACATATCTCTTGCACAGCGCTGCATAATATGTTGGCACTTTATAAATACTGTAAATAAATAAATAATAAATAAATATCCCAGTTGATCCAGGAGAAGATAAAAACCTGTACAAGCTTGGACCAATTAACCCTACAATGGAAAAATTCCTTCCTGACAACATGTAAGGTCTACACTTGATCAGGATTCCCTTACAGTATGTATTATCAGGAGAATAAAAGGATGTAGAGAATAAGAGGTAATATCATGTCTTGCCATTGGTGCTGCTCCAGGAGTAGGCTGTGTGAAAACAAGAAAGGCAGATCTATCTGCCTTGACAGCTTACTCATGAGTGCATATTATTAGACAGATCTGAACCTCAGCATCCTTTAGATCCCCTCCATTCTCCTGCTGTATACATAAGCATTTATTTATTTATTTTTATCATTATTATTTATTTAGTGCCAAAATCTTTTATAGCACTGTATATGTGCTCAAAGAATGCGCTTACAATCTAGTGAACCTAATCCACATATACACAAAGAGTTGTTTCCTGTATATAGATTTGTGATGTATCCACTGATGTGAAATATGTTGGAACTTTCCAAATATACCATGACTATAATGAAAACATTAATCATCTTTCTATTTAGCTTCCTTATCTTTACAATGTTAGAATTGATTTTTTCTCTGGAAAGGAATTGTCAGTGTGTCTTTTATGTCTGTTGTGTTGTTGATTTTAGGCTAAATTGTTCCTTTAGGCTAGATTTACAGAAGCCATTTGAATAACACACACGTAATAATGCATTACAATGAGTGTGAACTGCAATGGAGACTGGCCATAGACTATAACACAAAGCCTGCGTGCAGCAAGTTAGAATAATGCAATCAGTCACAATGCAGTACTGTGACCAGCCCCATGGAACTGTATGGGTAGGGATGGTGGGCAATGCCCATTTCTGATTCTGCGGAAACGCTGCTTTCCACCAATGCCAATTTCTGATTTCCTTTTTACCAAATTTCAAATGTTCCATCTTTTGATTTCTGTTTTTCCAATTTCCGATTTTCCATTTTTCAATTTCCTTTTTTTTCCGAATTTTTTATTTTCCATTTTTCCGATTTCTGAAGAGTATTGTGTTTGTAATTTTTTTGCATCAGAGAATGCAAAAAAATATAAAAATCTAAAATTACTGCTGTAATACAATTTTTTCGGACAAATTCTGCATTGTCTGATTGGTCCGAAGCTTCCGAGTTCTGTGATTGGACTAAAATGACTTAGTTGCGGTAAATCGGAATTCTGTTTTCCAATTTATGATCAAAAATTATGATTGCCGATCGGAATTGTGTAGATTTCAGTTCCGCGGAATCCGAGTGAACATCCCTGTGTATGGGCAGGGAACTGACATGCTGAATTATTATGCAACACAACTAAGCACTGTGGACAGGGCCTCAATGCACACATCTAAATCATGTTTTGTTTTTACTGTGTAAAAGTAATCCTATTATGAGATCATATTGTATCTGTTCTTGTGTTCAGGCTGTGAAGACTTTTCTTTATAACTTAAAGGACAACTGAAGTGAGAGGGATATGGAGTCTGCCATATTTATTTCCATCTAAGCAATGCCAGTTGCCAGGCCCTCCTGCTGATCCTCTGCCACTAATACTATTAGCCATAAACCCTGAACAAGCATGCAGCAGATCAGGTGTTTCTGACATTAATGTCAGATCTGAAAAGACTAGCAGCATGCTTGTTAATGGTGTTATTCAGATACTACTGCAGAGAAATAGACCAGCAGGGCTGCCAGGCAACTGGTATTGATTAAAAGGAAAAAAATATGGCAGCCTCCATATACCTCTTACTTCACTTCCCCTTTAACGTGAATCTGAAGTGTAAAATAAAACAAAAAACAGATAGTTATCTAAGGAGAGGGAAGGCCCTGGGCTCTATACAGCCTTCCTCTTCTCTTCCCAGTGTCCTTGGTCTCCTGCACGCTCCTCCGTTTGTAATATATATATATATATATATATATATATATATATATATATATATATATATATATATATTACA